>NC_041383.1:767239107-767256359 GCF_002162155.2 Triticum dicoccoides | reverse complement strand
GCTTTTACTTGATTTTGGCAAAATTTTGTTTTTTTGGAAAGAAATGCATTTTCGTCATGATGTGCTTCGGTGAGAAGCAAAACTGTGCTTACTGAAAGAGACAAGGCATAACATGTGCTTCCACATAAGAGAAAAGCACAGTTGTGCTCCACGACCAACCTAGTTTGTGCCTTCACGAGAAGCAAAGAAAATCACATTCGTGCTTCCAGAAAGGGAAAGCGCATAGCTTGCGCTTCCACGAGAACCACAACTATGTTTCCCAAAAATAGAAATGCACAATGCTCCACAGGAAGCCCAACCCGTGCTTTTTCTATACTTCCTCGAAAAATGGAAAAGCACAGAATGTGCTACCCAAAAATGAAAAAACACAAGTTGTGCTTTCCGAAAAGGGAAAAGCACATCTGTGCTTCCTTTTTTCTTTTGAAAAAGCACAAATGGGCTTCTGAGTTTTCTTTTTTCGGTTTCGGTCTTTTGGCTTCTTTTTTGTTTTCCTTTTATTCCTATTTTTATTAAAAAAAGATTGTCAAAACTTATTAACATGGGATCTAGTTTCGAAGATCTGGGCGCTAGAAATCCAATGGTGAAAATGGTTCATCAATTGGACGCACGGTTCAAGAGGTAAACATTACAAAAAAACTACAGAGCGGAAAAACTCCTTGGTTGCGATAATTGGCACATATGCAATGCACCACTTGTCAGCATAAGGTGGGCGTGACCTCTGCAGGAGTACCCATTGATTAGAGATTTCAGTTTTGTATAGTATAGGAGCTCAGTTAAAAATGTATGCTATCCCTTGTTGAGACAGCTATTACTCGCCGGTAGCGATTCCTATTACGAATCGACTAGTGGCGGGCGCTATCCGGTCGGCCAACCATTGCAACCCTAAGTTTCTTTTTCAATTCTTTTTTTAAGGTTTTTCCTCTCTTGTAGCAAGTTTTATCTTTGGTTTTTTAGATTTTTGTTCTTTTTATTATTTTTCTTTCTTTATTTTCTTTTTTAGTTTCTTTGTTCTGTTGTCGATTTTCTTTGTTTATTTTCTTTCCATTACTCATTGGGTTTTTAATTTTTATTTTGTTTTCAATACATGTCTACTTTTTCATGTGCAATGTACATTTTTCATATGCATCATTGTCATTTTTTATATATGTTTAATAATTATTTAAATACAAGATTAATTTTAGTTTTCCATATATGTTTTAATGTGTAATTTTATATACATTGTACATTTTTGGTATAAATAAATAATATTTTTATGCATAGTTAATAGTTTTTAATACATGATTACATTTTATTATATTATATTTCAATTTCTAATTTTTCATTCAAATTTTACATTTTTCGTATACACCTAAAATATTTCATACAATTTTTTTAACATTTTCCAAATACATTATTACATTATTACAAAATCACGTTTTGAATATTTTTCTGAACACGTGTTAAAAAAATTCAAATACCCATAGGAACTTTTATTGAATGACAAATTCTTTTTAAAAAAATATGCATTTACCAAAACATTTTATGAACGATTTTTAAAAGCATTGATAATCTTTTGACGTTGTTCAAACTCATGAACATTTTGTTAATGTAACGTACATTTTTTTGAATGTATGAATCATTTTCTTGGAAATACACAAACACTTTCGCTAATACATTGTATGAACATTTTTATAAATTATCACATGCATTTTATCCAAAGTGTGCGGCATTTCTTACATGTTACAAAACATTTTTCATACAAACATTTAACTGTTTTGAATGCATAACAATTATTTTTGTCAAATTTTATGTAAAGTGTTTCTGTATTGTATAAATTTAGTTTCAAACAAAAAAATATAGTCTATCCGATCCAAAATAAGTGTTGTTCAAATTTGAACTAAAACCATGAGACTTATTTTTGATCAGAGGGAGTATATATGTAGAATATTTTGAGGTCTAAAAAAAGTAAAAAAAAATAGGGCAAATAATGAAAATAAAAATAGATAAAAAAGAAAAAAACACAGCTCACGTCAGGATGAAGTTCGATTTTGTTATTGGGTCGGGCCGGCACCGGCACCCTATAGGCGAGCTGTGGATAGGACTCGCTGCAGGCGGCACATAGATGCAGCCATCCGTTGCACCAGTGTTGTAGGGAACGTCGTGTTGATTAGTTAACAGGTTTCTCATGTTCTTGTGCATGCAGGCTCCTGCAGTTCCAACCCTGCAACATCAGCAATTCCCTTGGAATGGTCAACTAACAATTGTGCTCAACATTAATTTAATTTCACATTATTACATTTCAACATTAGAATGGTACAAAAAAAGTGATCATAAAAATGACATTACCATTCATTGCTTATTAGTTTTCTAAGTAAAACATCTCAATGGTTCCATTCTACTCAGAAAGCTATTTATAAATTTTGGTAATATTTCAATTTACAACCGTGAAAAAAAACATCATTAATGACATAAATCAAATGTACCTAAAGTACATAATTTCAGCCCATAATAACCCATGGCAGCCCTTTAGATAGCTTTATCGCCATTAGCATTTTCTTTTCTTTCGACACAAGCACAAATTTCAAATTTAAACAGTGCATAGACCATTAACAAAACAACAACAGTAAAAAATCAAGTTAGAAAAAAACAACAGAAAAAAAATCATAAATGCACCGAAAACTCACTTTGGGCCCAAAGCCGACGGCTACCCTTTTACATTCGGAGCAGGGGAATTTCCTATTGGACGCTTGTTGCTTCAAACAGTCGACGCATCGCACAGAGCCAGCGATCGAGCGCTTCCCTTGGGCCGGCCCATTTAATGTGTTCTAGTGTTTCCGGTTTTGGGAACCTTCTAAAGATTCTCTTTCCTAAACCGGGTTTTCTTTTTTTCTTTTTTTTTCTTTTTTCTTTTTTTCTTTGCTGTTTCTTTTTCTAATTTCTTCTTTCTTTTTTTTCGTTTTTGTTTTCTTGTTATTTTTTTCAATGTTATTTCATCTTTTTAAACTAAGTGCATATTCAGATTTGTTCTTAATTTTCAAAAAATGTTCTTGCTTTTAAAAAATGTTCTTTTTGAATTTTCGAATTTTTCATCTTCTTTTCGTTTTTAGTTATTTCTGTTTCTTATTTCTTTTCTTTTTTGTTTTTTCTATTTGTTTCCTTTCTTTGGTTTGTTATTTCATTTTCTTTTCTCCACTTTTTATAAAAATATTCAAATTTTGTTTGTGTTTCCGTAAAATGTTCAGTTTTCAAAAAAAAATGTTCTCAAAATTTAAAATTTGTTCTCGTTAACCCAAAAAGTTCAAAACTTTAAAATTCATATAATGTACCAGATTTACAAAAAATTTGTTCACGTTTTCAAAAAATGTTCGTGCTTCCAAGTTTTTTCAGGATATTTCAAATTTGTTCTCCGTCTCAAAATTTGTGCTCAATATTCAAAAAATATTCGTGCTTTAAGAAATTGTTCGTGTTTCCAAATTTGTTCTCCCTTTCAAAATTTGTTCCCAAGATTCGAAAAAAAACGTTCATGCTTTAAAAAATTGTCCGCTCTTCTAAATTTGTTCTCCGTTTCAAAATTTGTTCTCGAGATTCAAAAAATGTTTGTTCTTTAAAAAATGATCATGCTCTAATTTTGTTCTCATTTTAAAAATTTTGTTCTCTAAATTCAAAAAAACATTCGGGATTTTAAATCACAATTTCGAAAAATGTTCTTGTTTTCAATTTTGTTCGTTTTTTCACCACTGTTTGAGGTCCCAATTTTTTTTCGTGTTTTCAGAAATGTTCTAATTTTCAAATTTTGTATGCAATTTCAAAAAATATATTCTTTTGTAATAAGTACACGCAAATTCAAAAACAAAATTGCCATGTTTAAAATTTTGTTCACATTTTCAAAAGTTCCTGTTTTATTTTTTTGTTTCTGAATTAAAAAAATGTTCCTGTTTTCCATTTTTTTAAAAACTAAAAAAAATTCGTGATATCAAAAAATATTCGTGTTTTTCGTAAAAAAAATCAGAAACGTTTTTGAAAATTGTTCAGGTTTTGGAATCTGTTTGGGATTTGCAAATTTTATTCGTGTTTCATTTTTGAATCAGATTTAAAAAACATCTTCACTTTTCCAAAAAGATGGAATACGAAAAAAAACGGCATTTTGAAACTGCTCGCAATTTTCAAGAAATATTTTCAAAATGTTTCGAAATCTCAACGCTACTGTCTGTTCTTATATATTTCTGCACTTTTCATGTACAGATGGTGTCGTGTAGTGTAGTGGCTAATGGCTCGTGGTTGGAGTCTGAGGTTGTGGTATCGATTCCTGGTACTCACTGGTGGTTTTAAAGCTCTTTTTGTCGCGCTCGGGAAACGAAAGATAGGCTTGGTGGGCCGGCCCAGTCAAGCGTCAACCCTGTGCGTCGAGCTGCTGTTTGACGCAAAATGCGTCACATAGGAGGTCTCCGGAGCAGGATTACCTCCAAAAAAAAAAACATTCGGAGCAGGAAAAAAACTTTAAAGAACATAACACGGGAGAAGACAACCTGGGCCTCAGCCCATAGCCAGAATTAGCCCGTTGCACGCCCGAAGGCCTGCCATCGGCAGTGAGTGGCCGCCAGTCGTTGGATCAGACCCAACGGCTGTGATTGCCCTGCATTGAGCAAAGTCACGATCCAGCCTAACCCTAGCCATTTCCCACCGCATCACCGAGCGGCGCCGCCCGTCACCGACGGCGTCCATGGCGGCTCGGCTGCCTCTCTCGCCGGATCCCATGGCGGCATGGTGGCCCCGTTCGTCGGACGAGCGTGCCTAGGCTATCGGCCGCGCGCTCCTCCGTCGAACGGTGCCTGCCGTGTCGCGCGCATGCAGTTAGGCGGCGAGGCAAGGGGATGCGTTCGCCGGTGCTGCCGCGGCATAAGGAGGTGAGGGCGGCGCGTGTGGCACGGTGGCCTTGCACGTCGTCGTCCATGGGTGTGGGCGGCGCGGCGACTTGATCTTCCGCAAGACTTCTCCATGGAGATGACGGCGGCACGACGACGGCAAGCCGTCAACGCGTCCACATCAGGTGAGGTCCAAAATCCTCAAAGCTTTTGGGAACTATTGCATCAGCAAGGTTTGAGATTTGTAGAAAAATTGGGAATTTCTCATCTAGGGTTAGGGTTCCGAATTGGGGTAAACATTAGGGATTTCGTAAACATGCAATTCCCCTCCTTCTATCTTCTCTGCCCGATCCCGAATAGTGCTAATTCAACATGAACTTGATTCTAATCAGGCCATAATAACATTAACCGAAAACTAGATATGAATAATTAGCCTTAACGGGGCATAATGAGACTTTTATTTCTAGTAATTAGCACTAACAAAAATCTATTGGACCATTAAACTTAGCACTTGTGCACTTACACAATATCATTGACTTTAACCGTATAGTAGATCTATTCAGGCCTGTAATTTGAGAGATTCACATCTGGCAGGCCTAATTAGGGTTCTAGCCAGATTAGCGAGGCTCATGATACCATTGTTAGATTTAATTAGCTTTAGGCTAATCCGTTAGAACCTAATCTCGGACTAAAACACCAGCGTTATGCGGAAGCGTACAAACTTACAGTGCTTGGCGAATCCCCATGGCCACTCGATGCAGCCCCCTGTGTAGCCCGTGGCTGCACCTTGTGATCTCCAGCAGCAACAGGGAGATGGCCGTGGAAGAAGAGCAGCAACAGGGAGACGTTGATGGAAGCAGGAAGCCGCCGGCACTGAACTTGAGGTGGCCGGCGGTGCTAGAGGCCTTCTGATCCCCTGTAGCACCCTTTTAGGATCGGCTGTTAGGAGTAGTTGGGTGTTAGCCTGTATGTATGTCCTCTGCCCAAGGGGCACGGCCTCCTCTTTTATATCTGGCGGTGCTAAGGGGTCAGGGACCAAAACCAATCGTTGGTTTGTGTGCGCCCGATCAATGCACAAACGTGAGGAGAGGAGACTTTGTCTCCCATATTTTTCTCTTGGTTTGTTAAACCTGTGAGATCAATTCCAACAGACGAATCCCCAGACTGACCATGAGAATGGTGGTCAGGATCAGTCGTCGATACCGGTGTGCGATTTTCTCTGATGTACACTGTTGCACGACGGCTGTTAATGGTCAAATAGTGTTTGGCTCACCACAACCTGTTTTTCAGTGGGTTAGGGTTCAGTTATAATGCTAACCTGCCAGCCTCTCCTACATGTAAGAGGCAGCTGTGCCCCTAGGTTTGAAGAACATAGGACCACTACTGGATACTATGAGCTTTAGTGGGTAGTTTGTTTGCCAATCTACTGTGTGCTATGAGCATGTTTGGCTTAGATAACTGCCGTTCAGTGTAATGTGCTATGAGTTTTCCTATATGCAGTAGTGCATCCCAAAGGGATCTTGTGTCTGTAACTGGCTGCCTTGTAGGAGTACATACAACATTCGGCTGACCCCAGGAATGCGAAAAGAAATGAAAATAATAATAATAATAATATAGCCTTTCCCAGGACTCCAACTCTCCAACATGTTGAAAACCTCAGATGTCACATCTGCTGGAATATGAATTATGAAAAGGCAAGAAAGCAGGAAGACTTAAACTAGTTCTTTGTTGATTTATTACAGAATGCAGACAACAGTGTCCAGAACGAGTTTGAGTCAACTAGAGCAACTCCAACGCACCGACCCAAACGGACGAGTGGTTTGTCCGCATTTCATCCGTTTGGGTCTAAAATGTTGCGATAGGTATACATAAGTTTGACGTAAAACTAAGTGTCAGATGTTGGTGAACCTACTCCTGCTGTGATTGCATTCAGTAGTCTTGGCACTCGAGGCATATCAACCTCAATAACACCCTCAAGAAACTGCACCACCTCGGCCATGGTTGGTCGATCAAACTCATCATCTTGAATGCACCAACATGCAACTTTGCAAACTCTTACAACCTCCTCAAGGTTCACGTTACCTTGCAAATTTGGGTCTACCAGACTTCCAATTTCTCCACTGAGAAGCTTTCGTGCAACTTGTAGAGGAAAAAAGGCTGAATAATCACCATCCACAACTTGACTTGAATTTCTCCTTCCTGATATGATTTCAAACAAAACCATCCCATAACTGTAAACATCGACTTTAGATGTAACAGCTGATCCGCTAATCCATTCAGGAGCAAGATATCCAATGGTTCCTCTCGTTGTAGTCAATGCTTGACTAAATTCTCTCCCCAAAACCTTTGCCATTCCAAAGTCTGCAATTTTGGCTACGAATGAAGTGTCGAGAAGTATGTTTTCTGGCTTGATATCACAATGTATAATGCAATCCCGACAACCAGTGTGCAAGTAGGCTAGGCCTCTGGCCACTCCAGTAGCTATCTGGTATCTGAGACTCCAGTCCAAAGCTGTACCATTGGCCTTAAATAGATGCACATCAAGGGATTGATTCGGCATGAATTCATACACAAGCAGCCTCTCGTCGCCTTTGCAACAAAACCCTATCAGTTTGACTAAGTTGATGTGCTGGATGATTCCAACTGAACTCACTTCTGCTCTGAATTGCTTATCTCCTTGATGGGCACCTTCAAGTCTTTTCACTGCCAAGGTGACTGAGTCACTTAGATACCCCTTGAATACAGAACCGAAACTGCCCCCTCCTAACCTTTCTGTGAAGTTCTTAGTTGCACGTTGCAAATCAGCATACCGGAATGAAATGATCCCAACTCCATTTACCGTCGTGCTAGTAAACCACTTCCCTTTTTTACTCCAAATCACCAGTCCAAGAATCACCAGGACAAGAGCAGCCGCGCTTGCGCCAACCGCAGCACCGACGAGGTTGATTCCACTCTGCTTCTTATTTACCACACTTTCTGGCAGCTCTGCTGCGGCAAGGCGGATATAAAGCGTGTCGCCATTTGCTGCTGAAGAAGCATCAGATTGTTGTTTTACATTGTACAATTTCCCGTGCCAAATAGAGCAGCCACCTTTACCGTAGGAATATGCAGTGCAAGAACAGTTGCCCAAGCAAATCCGTTGGCAGTCATCTCCGCTTGTCGCGGCCGGTACTTTTGCTCCCTCATGGGGCAACCTCATACCTTGCACGGGGTAGAACTTCACTGCAAGACCTGGCTTGTTTCCCTCATTCTCACAGCCTAATGGAGTGTTCCTCCTGCACCCATGGCTTCGGTCTCCCAGATCCCAGTCCTTGGGTGATCCCAGCGAGAAACCCTTCATGCAGCTGCAGAGTGGATCTACATTTTCTCTGCAGATTGTGAAAGGTCCACAGGTTGCAAAGACGTCGCATTGAAAGATAGGCTGCCTGTAATTGATCAACCAGTTATGTATGGGTTCCAACCATGCACCCACCAGCCCTTGGCCATAGACATCTATTGCACATTGCACAATGGCCTCGTCATCCCGCAATGTGTACATGAAGGTGGACTCATTCTCAGTGTTTATGAACGTGAAATTTGGCGTCAGGGCGCCAATCATCTCGGGTGCTAGGTTGAAGTAACGGCCGTTCCATGCCCCGCTGGTCCAGAATTCTAGGGTTGAGTTCCACAGGAGATGACCAAGCCTATTCTGTCCTAGCCCCAGAGTGTAGAGACCAGGAGCCTGGTCAATCAAATTTTTCCTCGAAACAAGGCGGCGGTTCAGACCGGTGGTCTTGTCCCAGCCAATCTTTGCGCCGGCGAGAAGGGTGTCGGTTGGGTAGTCAAAGCTCTGCCAGAAGACCATGGATGAGTTTGAGGAGCTCTGTAGGACGAAGTTGCCATTGTTCGTGAGCACAGCTTTGGTGTCGTTGGTTGTGACATTGGCATGGGTAGACCATATGACTTTCTTGGTGGCCTGATTTAAGATGGCCAAGTTGCCGTCACCGGCGATTGCGAGCTCCGGTGAGATGGGGTCGATGACCGGGCTCTCGCCGTTGGCAGACCAAACCGGCATGATCTTAGGGACCTTGTTGAACCAGATGCCGAGGTAAGTGTGAGAGGACTTACTGTCCATCTTGAAGAAGCCGAGCGCAAGCTTGGTGTTGTTGGAGACGAGCCTGTCTCTGCCGGCGAGCCCATTACCGGCTGACACCGTGTCCATGGCGGCGGCCGCACCACGCCGCGACGCCGCCGCGTGCAGGGAGAGGAGGAATCCGAGGAAGACATGGAGGAGAGTCATTATGAGCCGAAGAAGGAAATGAACAGGGGTTCTCCTATGCGTGGTGGAGAATTGGAGGAGTAAGATTGATTCAAACTTGGTCCAGTTGCTTAGAAATGGATGCCAGCTATGATCGCATTCCAGGCGACCAGGCCGCAGGTCAACGAGGGAGATGCTCTTGGGCTGTGGGCGCACTCGTCACACAGTCTGTGTCAACCAATGATAACATTGTCTTATCATTTAACTACACCGAGAAATAGAATAGCTGTACTAGTACGAATAATCTTGGTCAGACAGTTTGTGCCAACCAATGATAACATTGTTTTATCATTTAACTACACCGGGAAATAGAATAGCTGTGCGAATACTCTTCGTTAGTCAACACTCCCGACGAAAGCTTGTTCTGAGGTGCTCATTTGGAATTTAAAAATCTTGCAAATTGGACACAATAATCCGATGATATCCCGTGGTTGCCGGTATCGGTGAGCCCGTTCAAATGGACTCCCTCCGTTTTTATTTACTCCGGCTGAAATCAAACTTCCTAAAGTTTGACCAAGTTTATAGAAAATAATATAAATATTTACCATGCCAAATTTATATGATATGAAAGTACATTCAACAATGAATCTAATGGTATTGGTTTCTTATTGTATATGCCAATATTTTTGTCTATAAATTTGATTAAAGTTTACAAAGCTTGACTTTGACCAAAGCTAATACGCTAATTAAATGAAAACGGAGGGAGTATAATGCTTCCTCTATTCCTGTGCTTCAACTTTGATCATAAATTTAACCAACGAGACCGACTACGGCGAGAGCAAAAGTTATACCAGTGAATTCCTATTCAAAATAAGTTTTTATTTATATAATTTTTTCTTCTGCCGCAGTTGATCTTGTTGATTGAATTTATCGTAAAAGTTGGATCTTAGAAAGCGTGAGCACACTATATTTTAAAACGAAAGAGAGTACATGCTCCAGTCCAGCCAAAAGGTAGTCCAAGAAGGATGCGGACGGGAGAAATGAGGAACGAACGTGCGGGAGTCAACGTGCGAGTCAGTCAACGAGCAAAACCCCACCAGTTAGATTACTACTAGCTAGGAGTGAGGCTTAGCGTGCGCTCACCCTATACGCGTTTTTGTTTTGCTATAGGCGTTGACGCTCTAAAAACAACTTCAATGGGGCGAACCATTTCGTCCGCCGTTGTTTGCGCGAACAAAAGAGGAGGCCCTGCCGACCCAAACTCAAATCGAGTCCACTTCGTGTCCGCGCTGACGCATTTGCGGTCCAAATTGGCGCCATAAATGCGTCGGCGCGGACGCAGAACAGACGCCACGCGTGCTTTCTCGGTGTCCGCCGCGTCCCCACCTGACGGTCGTCCAACTGCCCGCGACCTACCTGGTCAGCTTAATTTATGATCTCGGGCCCACGCGTCAGCGACGACGGTCGTCCTTTTTAAGACGACCGTGCGGTGGGGCCGTCCTCATCCGCTTCCAGCCAGCCCCCGTCCCAATCTAGCCACACTCTGCTCCCCCATCGCCGGCAAACCCTAGCCACCCCAGCGAAGCCAGATGGGGCTCTTCTCCGGCACCGGCAGCAGTAAGGCCAAGGGCAAGTCCCCCGTCATTCCTTTTCCTGCGAAGTTCCTCCCGCCTCCGCCGACGCCAGATCGCCGGCCGAGGCAGTGCGTCAACGTGCCAGTGCACCAGGCGGAGTGGCACTGGCAGTAACGCGTGCCTCTCCCGTACCCCGACGCCACCCTGTTAGAATAAATCCGAGGGGCATACCGTCGATCATCCGAGGACCAAGCAATCCAACGAGCACGACACCGAGATTTGTTAACGAGGTTCACCAATATGACTACATCCCCGGGGCCTGACTATGGGCGCTCCTCCCCATGACACCGTCACAATACCGCACACCGGCCATCCGGGTGCCGGCACACGCCGCCGGCTCCCCCTTGCGCGCCTGTGCTATTATGTTGGCATAGGTTACATGGCGTGTCTACCCCCGCTATATATGAGAGGCCTAGGATACAAGTGTCCTACTAGGACACGATTCCACATCCTATGTAAACACAATACAACTCATAGTCCAACTCTAACAAACTCCACCTTGACGAATATTCTCCACCACCTTGAATTCGTCAATACGTCAAACTTCCATGTACATTGGACTTGAGCTTATCCCATGAGCACCGCCGGTACTCCAAAGACTCCATGTGACTCCACCTGTAACTTGTAGTTCCTTCTTTTCTTGACCACAGTCAACACTCGAGCGAAATTAAGTTCCACATTACTCTAGTTTGCGCTCCCAACTTCCAGAGTATCAGTCCAACGCCATCACACACTGATCACTGACCTGCGTGAAAATGAACAACTCACATATTGGGTGTCACACATAAGAGTTACATGAACTCAACATCACCGCTCCTTTCTTGACCGTCTGTCTGAAACTTGAAGGAATTTCACCGTTGCTTGTAGTCATCCGAGTCAAATTCGCAGTTGTCTCACCACATGTATGACCACCAGAGCCGTGGTTCGTCTCCATGCACCGTGCGTACCACACGCCTCACCGCTATTACCGCGTCGAGCCTCCGTTGTCCCAGTCGAGTATCAAGGGCCGCGGAACCACACCACTCAACCCCCACTGCAGAGTACCGCCGATCATCACCAATCGATGACGAGTTTCACGCTTCCATCAGATCACTGGGCTCCAGTCCGAATTGCGTGTCCCTCGCTTTTCTCGCTGAATAGGCTCTGACTCTCTGTGCACTTACGCAGTAACCCCTTAATCAGCACCAAGTGAAGTCCTCCAGACTCCAGCTCCACCTTCAACATGACTCCATGATAGATGATCAGTCCACCCTCGCGCCCCATCGACTTCAAGCTCCGTGAGTACATCACCTTGAATCAACCCCGCACCATAGTCTTGTCGAAGCCACACAAGCACTCAGGCATGCGCCACGTGTTTCTACACCCAGAAGTCGGTCACCATCAGCATCACACTCATGTGTCGTCGTCGCCGATCCAACCACTGTCTTCTGTATCAACCGACATCCATGTCGATCCGTCAGACTGCCTAGTTCGACCCAGCCGAAATTATCCGACTGCACGACACACTCCAGACTCCTCAAGTCGTCACCGTATCCAACGCCATCCTTACACAAAAGTGTACTAGCAAAGAAAACCAAAGCAAAATCCCTTGCAGCCTTCCCGTGTGAACACTACACGTATATAGCTCCTGGACTTATCTTCTTTCTTTCTTCCCGATAGCATCCCGGCTTCGACTAGTCTTTGTGCCAATATTTTTCACAAACAAATCTCGCGTCCTCTATGCGCAAGCGCCTGCAGCTCTCAGTATCCAGCGCACAACACAACCCCCTGTAGCGCCCCCATGCCATGCACCAAGCCTCAGCCTGGTCAGCTAGCCTCACGTACGTGCTGCTCCCAGCGGCCCAACATGGACCTTGCCATCAGCCCAACATCATGGACCACCATGCTGCACCCCTGATGGGCCACCGCTTGATCCAACGCTGATCCACTGCTCGGTCACCACGCATGCACCTGGCACGTGCGCGTGGCCGTCTTGGACTTGAACATGGGTCTTCGCTGCTGTACGCACCGATCTCGGCGCTATACGATTCCGCCACCGCCGCTTGCTACTGTCCGATCCTCTCGAGAACTCGGCCTCGACTCAATTCGCTTTGTGTCAGCTGATACATGATCGCCTCTCGTGACGACAAAATCAGCACTCAGCCTCCTCTAGATCAACTCTCACCATCTCCGAACAACCTAGCTCATGATACCATTTGTTAGAATAAATTCAAGGAGCATACCGTCGATCATCCGAGGATCAAGCAATCCAACGAGCACGACTCCGAGATTTGTTAACGAGGTTCACCAATATGGCTACATCCCCGGGGCCTGACTATGGGCGCTCCTCCCCATAACACCGTCATAATACCGCACACCGGCCACCCGGGCGCCGGCACACGCCGCCGGCTCCCCCTTGCACGCCTGTGCTATTATGTTGGCATAGGTTACATGGTGTGTCTACCCCCGCTATATATGAGAGGCCTAGGATACAAGTGTCCTACTAGGACACGATTCCACATCCTATGTAAACACAATACAACTCATAGTCCAAGTATAAACTACCTTGTACACAATATTCGACACAACTCTAACACACCCTGCCACACGACTGGCACCTGGATCCGGAGAGGATCCTAGTGCCGGTGGCGCCGCGGTCGGCTAGGGCGCACGCGAAGGAGGTTCGGCGCCGAAGGACCAGGCGTCGGAGGATGCCTACCAGGCGGCCCTTGCGGCGGTCTACCCGAGAGCGAGCAGGACGAGCGGCACAGGGCGGTGGCAACAGAGGAAGAGGAGGCAGCGTACGAGGCGGCCATGGAGCAGGCCATTTTTGTCTCCGCGGCGGGCGACTGCGTCCTGCCGCTAGTAGCCCCGCCATTCCCTGTGACAGCAAGCCGGAGCCTGAGTCGTCCCCCATCGAGCGCTACTCCTGGATGGGAGTAGTACGCGAGTGGGTCAGCGCGCCACCGGTCTGGGTGGGGGCGACGCCGGCGCAGGAGGCGGCGTACCTTGAGAAGTGGCGCCAGCGACATCTGGCCGAGGAGCGTCGCCACGACGAGTACCTCGAGATGCTCGAGCGCGACGCCGAGGACGAGCAGCGCGACGCCGAGGAGGAGGGGCGTCAGGCCGCGGCGGCAAAGGCGGCCGCAAAGCCCCCGCGGCGGCACAGCCCGCGCCCAACATGAACGCCCTCTACAACACGGTGTTCCCCTGGGCCGGCCCCGCGCCGACGCTCATCGACCTCACAGACCCCGAGGACGCCGCCGCTGCCGCCAAGGGCAGCGTGCAGCCTCGTAGTTTAGTGTTTTTTATTTTCTTTAATGCAAATGTGGACGCGTGGACTCTCCACTACTAGGGAAAAGCCTAGCAGCAGCGCGGGTTTTAGGCCTATCAGTAGCGCGGGGACCGACGCTACTAATAAGACGCTACAACTAACGTATATCAGTAGCGCCTGTCGTCCCACGCTACTGCTATACATGAATAGCTGTAGCGCTCTTTAGAGAAGGGGGCTGCTGATATTATCTGCAGCGCTGTTTACAAGGAAGCGCTACTGGTAAGGCGGCGCTACTGCTAAATTTCCCCCCTCGCTATTACTAGTTTTATTAGTTTTTCCCTCCATATTTGTTTTGTATTTGAATAGGCTTTATACAATAATTTTTAGCATATCATACACATACAAATGTAATCATAGCATATACATACAATTAGTCTCATCAAATCATGTCATCATCATAATCATCATCCAACACAAAGTGGTCTCTCGTCATCATCTCGAAAATAGCGATACAAGTCTCGATTACTTGCAAATACATCATCATCCATCTACACCGGCTCCGCTCCCCGAGGCAGCACCGGTCTCAGTCTCAGCGCCGATCTCGATGCTGGTCTGAGTCTCAGCGCCGGTCTTAGTCTCAACACCGGTCTGCGTGTCGGTCTCAGTCCCCGATGCCACCGGTGGGCCCAGCAACAACATCGGTTGATCGTCGGCAAGGCTAAAAAATTTGTCTGCCGCCCGGTAGATGTCGTCGCAATCACCAGAACCCGGTCCTTCATCGTTGCCAACCATGTTTCCTATGATTAAATCTAGTCAATTAATTCTAAACCTAATAAAATGAATAATGACATAAAAAAGGCCTATTGTTTTGCAGGAATGTTGACTCCTTCCTGGTGCGGCAAATCCCAGGCACTCGATATGTCCTAGTTTGTAGCACAAGTCATGCCAAAATTCACGGAAAATTTCGGCATGACCTTTGCTAAAAAGTGGACAAACCGAAAACCTGAAATTTGCCGGAACAGAAATGAATCAACATTCCGACAAAACATAGGCCACTCAGCATCATTCCCTGGAAACAACAAAGCCACTTGGGCACAATCGAACAACTTCAATGAAAAGATATAACATGACCACTTCAATGAAAAGATATAATCAACAATAAAAGTCTAGGAAGGGATCATCTTTAAAATAAAATTTGCCTAAATTCTTTTCCTTGAAAAATAGTGGTCTTTTCAAAAATCAAAAACCTTTACAAAATGACCTCACTAAACACTTCTCTGCCTAGGACAGAACCCAAATTATGTTGATCTAGCTATTCCTCTCTCTCACACAAACACACATTATTATCTCTAACCCTTCTCTGCCTAGGACAGAACCCAATTAAATTGCAAAGGAACTCCATTTCTCTAACCCTTCTGACCTAATGCTCTAAAATAAAATTTTCCTCTAACCTAGCCAACCTACTTAACCTAGCTTGTTAATCCAACGAACCTAATTAACCTACCTATTTAACCTAGTTAGTTAATCTAGTTTACTTAGATAATTAACCTAATGAAACTAGTTAACGCAGCTAGTTCTCTGTTAAAGCCCTAAATGAATTTTTGCACTAATTAACCTAGATAATTAACCTAATTAAACTAGTTAACCTGACTAGTTCTCTGTCAAAGCCCTAACTAAATTTTTGCACTAACCTAGATAATTAACCTAATTAAACTAGTTATCCTAACTACTTCTCTGTCAAAACCCTAACTAAATTTTTGCCCTAACCTAGATAATTAACTTAATTAAACTAGCTAACCTATGCATGAGAGAGAGGAGGGGTGGGGGCTTACAGAGGATGGCTCCGGTGGTGGCGAGGGAGGCAAAGGTGGCGAGGGAGGCATGGGCGTCTCCGGTGACGGCGAGGGAGGCAGTTGTGGCGAGGGAGGATCCGGTGGCGTCGACGGCGGCTCCGGTGGCGTTGATGAGGCCGCGCGGCTCCGGGGCGTTGGGGGCGGCTCCGGTGGCGTCGACGGCGCACGGCTCTGGTGGCGTCGACGTCGGCAGGAGACGGCGGCGAAGTGGGGCGACGACGAATCGGGGAGACGGCGGCGGGGTGGGTCGAGGGATTTGGGAGAGAAGTGGTGGTCGGGGGGAAACAGTTTTTTGATTAAGTCAAACTTAGCGGTAGCGCGTTTCGTAAAACGCGCTATAGCTAAGATAGCTCTAGCGATTTTCACAAAACGCGCTGCTGCTATAGCTATGTAATTTTCTTCCATTTTTTAATTTCCTTTTCTGTTTCTATAGCGGGGGTCTAGGACACGTGCTGCAGCTACGTTAGCTATAACGCCTCTTACAAACACACGCTACTGCTATGCCTTCCTCTGTTTTTTCGCTTTTTCATTTATTTTGCTTTACATTTTATTTTTTCCTTTCTCCTTTTTCTATTTCTTTCATTTTCATTTACTTTTCTATTTGTTTTTCATCTTATTTTATTTTCATTAGTAGTAGCACTCTTCGTAGGAAACGCGCTACTACTTATGCCCTAGCGGTAGCGCGCTTCTTCCAAGCCCGCTACTGCTATGCGTAGCCTATCATTCTAGCAATGGGAATATTAGTAGTAGCGCTTTTGCCACTACACGCGCTACTGCTAAGATTGTATCTGTAGCGCGGTTTTTTCTCAATCACTACTGCTATCTAGCACTAGCGCCCTTTTTTGACCCGCGCTGTTGCTAAATTTCTGCGTATAAGGTTTTCCCTAGTAGTGCTCGCCGACCTTTGTGGCCGGCTTTAATGTTTAATTAATGTTGTTTTTATTTTAAATATGCATGCATTCTTCTTTTTCTTTCTCGCGCCGTCAAAATGGGTCGTGCCAGCTTTGGACGCATGCACCGAGCCAAACACGGAAGCGGACTTTCGGGTTTGCCTGGCAGACCCAAACGGACCAAAAGCGGACAAAATCACTGTCCGTTTGGGTCAGCCCGTTGAAGTTGCTCTAATATATCAACTATTTATGCAAATCTTAATAGGGTTATCTTATTGTTTCCATACTATAGTGCTCATATATAGTGAATAAGCAACATATATGTAGAAAGAGTTATATGCTATAATTTTTCTTAATCTCTAATATACTCACGCAAAATGGATGTTTATCATATCACTTATGCTTCAGTACACCCCCCTAGACACATCAATGGCTGAGATTAGTCCATACCCTTCTTTAGGAGGGGCAAGCCGATACCCCCCCTCCCGCGCATGTATGTATACGGGGCTGCGGGCCGAGACGCGCCAAGCTGTCACACACCCCA
>NC_041383.1:767237109-767238771 GCF_002162155.2 Triticum dicoccoides | reverse complement strand
CGTCGGGCCTGCGTGATGCGACGTGTCAACCCCGATTCCACGGGGCTAACCACGGCGTGGCGTGTGGACGGGGCGGTTCCCGCCTACGAGTCACCACTCGCTAGCTCCCGAGGGCTCATCAATGATGGGGGGGGGGGGCTCACCGGCTCCCGAGACGTTTTTATGGTGCTTAACGCCGCCGCCCACCGGCCCTGTCATGGTATTCTCGTAGGGGGAGACGCGTCACGGCAGATGCCACGGGGTGACTTGAGGTGAGGGCAAGGCTGCAGTGGAGATCCAGGACGGGATTGGGCAAACATTACACGGAGGTTTACCCAGGTTCGAGGCCCTCCGCGGGAGGTAACACTTTTATTCATGCATGTCTGATGTATATGTGGAGTATGTAGCAATACATAGTTGCTCCTAGAGCTGTATTAGGGAAGGCAGAGGGAGAGCTATGGGCTTCATGCCTCATACGTATGTGAGCCCAGAGGCTCCGGATGAGCTTGTGTGTGTGTGCGTGCGTGAGAGCATGAGAGTGAGAGAGCTCCCTGGGTCACTTTATATAGGAAGTGCCCAGGGACAAGAGGCGCCCCACGCGGCCTAACTACACTATTCGAGAGACATCGATGTGACGCGTTACACCTGCTACAGTGCGCCACTATTAGTCAACAGTGCCTGACTATTGGCGCACAGTGAAGCGACACGCTATAGTGTTTGCTTTATCAGCAACAGTGTTCAGGTATGGTCGTCTTGTCCGCGTCGCGTCGATGCTGTAGTTGGCTCTGTGCAGCAGGCCGACTGGAACAGCCGGACAGGGAGCCGACTGGAGCAGCCGAGTGGGGAGGACCGGGGGCGCTGGTCACCCGATGTTTTGAAGCGTCGTCTCACCGTCTTGGGCCTACCCGGGGGTCATCCCCCTGACAGTAGCCTCCGAGCCTCCGGGCGTCGGGCGGAGGGTTTTCACGGGCATTGATGTGGTAGCAGAGGTCGATGATGATAGCCGGCTGCGGGCTGCATCCGGTGCGGCTCTTTCCAGTGGGGGCGCGCACCCACTGGGTGTAGCCTCCGAGCCTCCGGACGACTCGAAGAGTCGGACAGAGGATTTTGCAGATGTTGGAGCAGACGGTGGTATCGAGGATGCCGGTTGCATTCAGCGGTGGGCCTACAACCGGTGCAGTGTTTTCCTAGCGAGGCGCCGGCACACCCACTAAGTGTAACCTTCGAGCCTTTAGGCGAGGAGGGGGATTTTCCACTAAAATGATCAGACAGTAGACCAAGTTTCGACCCTACAGAGATGGGGATTTCACCATCACTACAAAGCACTCATTCCCATACCAAATGCCTTTAGGGACAGGTTGGAGAACCTTGTCTCTATTTTTTAGGGACGGGTTTCTAAGCAAGTCAGAGACAGGTTTTGAAACCCATCACTAGTATTAGCGACGCATTTTGGAAACACATCACTGTTACTTTAGAGCATCTACAACTGGAACTCTCAAATCTGCCTTCTCTCAAAAAAACTCTCAAATCCGCCGCATACGCCCACAAATGTCGGGCGTGACCGGCACCCCCATATCCAGCCTAAATATGGGGCGGATATGGGGGAGCCTGGTCACGCCCGCCACGTCGGACCCAACAGCCCGACCCCATCCCAAATTGCACCAAATCCACCCCGTAGAATAG
>NC_041383.1:767182389-767236943 GCF_002162155.2 Triticum dicoccoides | reverse complement strand
CGTCTCGTGCTTGCCGTGCCGGCTCCGGAGAGCGCTCCCATCCTCACCGGGGTGGGGGGGGGGGAGGAGGGACGTCGTCACCGGCCCGGACACCACCGTGGTACATCCAAAAACTCTCCGGCTCCGCCTTGCGCTTGATGTGTTCGACACATTCACCGACCGTAATCATTGTGATTTTGTTAGGTAAAAGATGGATTCCGATTCTTCGTCAGACGAGGAGTATGGACCGATAAAGCTTGACCAAATGATTCAAGATGAATTCTTTGATTCCTCAGTTTCGGACGAAGAAGTGGACATGATCATGCTCATGAACATGCAAGTGGAAATGGACCGGCTAGTGGAGCATATTCTCAACTTCAAGGGCTCAATCAAAGGGAGAAGAGTGATCAACCGGAATAGGGTGTCCGGAGTAGAGCTACTGCACAATGACTACTTTGCTCGCACACCTGCTTTCCCGGATGACCCATGGTTTCGTCGCCGTTTTCGCATGCGTAAACAATTGTTTCTGCGCATTGTGGAAGGAGTGAAGGCACACAACGACTACTTCAAGCTGAGAAGGGATTGCTGCGGCCAACTCTCTTTCTCGGCCAAGCAGAAGTGCACGACTGCTCTGAGGATGCTTGCACTTGGTATTGCTGCAGACTCCATTGGTAAGATAGTCAGGATGCGGGAGAGCACGTGCCTGAAGACTACTGTCAAATTTTTCAGTGCCGTGGTTGAGGTGTTTGGACCGGAGTATCTCAGAGAACCAAATGCGCAGGACAGAGAGAAGTTGTTGGCTATTGGAGAGGCAAGGAGGTTTTCAGGAATGCTCGGATCAATTGATTGCATGCATTGACAATGGAAAAATGCCCCAAAGGTCTGTGGGGAATGTATCAAGGTCACACCAGAGAGGTCATCATCATACTAGAAGCGGTAGCATCACATGACTTATGGATTTGGCATGCTTTCTTTGGAATGCCCCATTCTCACAACGACATCAACATGCTGCAACGATCTCCGGTGTTCAGGAGGCTTTGCAATGGGGAATCACCACCGTGGAATGATGACCCACAAGTGTAGGGGGTCTATCGTAGTCCTTTCAATAAGTAAGAGTGTCGAACCCAACGAGAAGCAGAAGGAAATGATAAGCGGTTTTCAGTACGGTTTTCTCTGCAAGCACTGAAATTGTAGGTAATAGATAGTTTTGTGATAAGACAAATTGTAACGAGTAACGAGCAATGAAAGTAAATAAAGTGCAGCAAGGTGGCCCAATCCTTTTTGTAGCAAATGATAAGCCTGGACAATTTCTTATAATGAGAAAAGAGCTCCCGAGGACACATGGGAACTATCGTCAAGCTAGTTTTCATCACGCTCATATGATTCGCGTTCGGTACTTTGATAATTTGATATGTGGGTGGACCGGTGCTTGGGTACTGCCCTTACTTGGACAAGCAACCCACTTATGATTAACCCCTATTGCAAGCATCCGCAACTACAAAAGAAGTATTAAGGTAAACCTAACCACAACATTAAACATATGGATCCAAATGAGCCCCTAACGAAGCAACGCATAAACTAGGGTTTAAGCTTCTGTCACTCTAGCAACCCATCATCTACTTATTACTTCCCAATGCCTTCCTCTAGGCCCAAATAATGGTGAAGTGTCATGTAGTCGACATTCACATAACACCACTAGAGGAAAGACAACATACATCTCATCAAAATATCGAACGAATACCAAATTCACATGACTACTAATAGCAAGACTTCACCCATGTCCTCAGGAACAAACGTAACTACTCACAAAGCATATTCATGTTCATAATCAGAGGAGTAATAATATGCATTAAGGATCTGAACATATGATCTTCCACCAAGTAAACCAATTAGCATCAACTACGAGGAGTAATCAACACTACTAGCAACCCACAAGTACCAATTTATGGTTTGGATATAAGATTGGATACAAGAGATGAACTAGGGTTTTGAGAGGAGATGGTGCTGGTGAAGATGTTGATGGAGATTGACCCCCTCCCGATGAGAGGATCGTTGGTGATGACGATGGTGATGATTTCCACCTCCCGGAGGGAAGTGTCCCCGGCAGAACAGCTCCGCTGGAGCCCTAGATTGGTTCCGCCTCGTGGCGGCGGAGTTTTGTCCCGTAAGCTTGCCCACGATTTTTTCCAGGGTAAAAGCCTTCATATAGCAGAAGATGGACACCGGAGGGCCACCAGGGGGCCCAGGAGACAGGGGGGCGCGCCCAATAGGGGTGGGCGTGCCCCCCACCCTCCTGGCCAGGGTGTGGGCCCCCTGAGGTGTTTCTTCCGCTCAATAATTCTTATTAATTCCAAAAATAAGTTTCGTGGAGTTTCAGGATTTTTGGAGCTGTGCAGAATAGGTTTCCAATGTTTGCTCCTTTTCCAGCCAGAATTCCAGCTGCCGGCATCCCCCCTCTTCATGGTGAACCTTGTAAAATAAGAGAGAATAGCCATAAGTATTGAGATATAATGTGTAATAACAGCCCATAATGCAATAAATATTGATATAAAAGCATGATGCAAAATGGACGTATCATGGAACTACACCGTCAACGGCCGGGACTACAACATGGGGTACTATCTTGCCGATGGTATCTATCCTCAGTGAGCGGCGTTTGTGAGGAACATATCTGAGCCGCGTGGCAATAAATAGAGCCACTTTGCAACAATGCAGGAAGCGGCTAGGAAGGACGTGGAGAGGGCATTTGGTGTGCTTCAGGCTCGTTGGGGAATTGTGCGGAGCGCTGCAATGATGTGGGAATCAGAAACTTTGTGGCAGCTGATGACATGTTGTGTTATTCTGCACAATATGATTGTCGAGCATGAGGGTGAAGGTCTAGCCCAAACCCATGATTTTGAAGCACCCGCAGAACAAGTTGAAATCCCGGAAGATCAAGATGCGGCTCAGCTTATGAACTTTTTGCAGATGCATCAAAATCTTCGAAATCAGCAGGTGCACACGCAGCTACTCAATGATCTTGTGGATCACATGTGGATCCACAATGGTAACCAAGGATGCAATGCTTGAGTTTGGCACTTCAAATAAATTTTATGTAAACGCTATGTATGCTTCATACCAACAATAACTATTTACGTGCGACATTGTGTTGCATGATCGATGTGCATGTATTTGTATGGATTTGAGAGTCCGAATTTGAGATATGTGGATGTATGATACAAAATTTGAGGGGCCGTCAGGACACACTCGTGGGCGCGTCCGTGGGCGTTTGAGGGGCCGATTTGCCAAGTCCCGTTGTAGATGCTATTAGGTGATGTTTACAAAACCCCTTCTCTAACAATGAATATAAAAAAGAATCACACCAGAAATATCTCATTTTTCTCCGTTTTATTCTCTCGCAATGCAGTTTACAAGAATTACACTTCCATACACATAGACATGATTACATAATCAACATATATTCTCCCTAAGAAATGTACAAATTGAACACATCCATCTACGCTAGAGAGAAATTAAGGGAATGGCAGACATGGAATGGCTCCAGAATCAGTTACCACATAAGCTAATGATGAAACAAAGAGTCAAAGACTAGCTAGGAGCATGTCAACATGTGATAAAAGATGATTGTTCATGCGAATAAACAAACTGAAATGCATAGGTGGTAAGAGCATCTCCAATAGGCGCACAAAAGTTTCGCGCCCTAAAATAGTTTTAGCATGCCACTGTAGCATTTTTAGCACGCCGGACCCAACATTGATTTACCAGATGCCCAAAAACGCGCGCCAAAAAACACACGCAGTGTAAACTGTGAAGCGCGCGCAATCCGGCGTCTCAATTTGCAGCATGAGATAACATTTTTCAGCGCGCGCCCAACCCTTTTTTTGCGCGTGCACTATTTTACAGCTTCTGTTGGGGCTGTCCGGCGCCCAAAAAACCCAAATTTTAGCATGCGGAGCAGTTTTTGGGCGCCTATTGAAGATGCTCTAATAGTGCAATACATGTTGAGTTGTTGTTTCTGTGAGGTGTTTGTGCGTAGCCTCTGTCAGGACTCATTGCTTTGTTTAAACAAGTGCTATCCCAACTGGTCGTATTGTGATTTCCATTTCTAATTTGTCATGGTAGTTTCCAAAGGTAGTATCAGCTTCAGATGTAGTAAATGCAAACTGACAGTTGTAACATTTGGACAGCAACATGTGAAGCATTGAGTACTAAATGTATGTGGCACAAGCTATACTTAAAGCATGAATCGTCCAAAGAACAATATCCACACCATCATTTCTTAGGCTCGGACGTGGCCAAATAGGGAATGCTCATTTTCTGTTGCCTTCTGGCATGAAGTGCAAACGAGCAATAGTGAGCTTCCAAGCCATTGACCGTGTCATATGCTAGTTTAGTCGGCTGCGCGTCCACACAACCCTTTCGACTGGGGACCTTTTAGGACAGGAATCAAACAATGCATAGTCCCACAAACAAGTCACGTACTTGCTGATATACATCATTGATAATGTCCAAGGACTATCTTTATTCATAAACACATAGGAAATATCGTCATACATGATTGCCTCTAGGGCATATCTCCAACAGTCTCCCACTTGCACTATCAAATAGACATCAAATGCCCATAGCTCTAACGTGCCCCTCATGCTTGTGTTGTGGAAGCGGCTTAATCAACGGATCTGCAGCATTTGCATCCGTGTGAATTTTGCATAACTCTACATCACCATTCTTTATGATCTTTCGTATCAGGTGATATTTCCGATCTATGTGTCTGACCTTGTGGTGATTCCTCGGCTCTTTTGCTTGTGTGATGGCACCAAAATTATCACAATAAAGGTCCAACGGTTTTACCGAGGCTGGGAAAATACCAAGATCATCCAAAAAGTTCCAGATCCAAACACCTTCCTTTGCAGCTTCACAAGCCGCAATGTATTCGGTTTCTGTGGTAGAGTCGGCCACCATATCTTGCTTGGAACTCATCCAGCTTACTGCTCCTCCGTTCATGACGTACACGAATCCATACTGTGATCGACAATCATCTCTGTCGGTTTGGAAACTAGCATCGGCGTAACCCTTTACGATGAGCTATTCCTCACCTCCATAAACTAGGAACATCTCTTTAGTCCTTTTCAGGTACTTAAAAATAGTATTTACCGCTGCCCAGTGACTCTCGCCAGGGTTGGCCTGGTATCATCTTGTTAGGCTTATTGCAAAAGCAACATTAGGCCTTGTACATATCATGACATACATGATGGATCCAATTTCCGAGGCATACAGAATCCTACTCATCCTGCTTCGCTCATCAGATGTCGAAGGACTCAGAGCCTCTGTTATAGGATTTGGATTCAGATCGTATGCATATTAGATATGTGGAGGCGGTAGATGAGATCTATTGTCGTTGATGAGATCGGCTGTGTGCATGGTTGATGAGATCCACTGCACATGGAGATTGATGTGACTATGCTTTTTGATGATCGGAGTCGATGAGGTCGTGACACAACCTACCCCTACCGGTCGGTATCCGCCATCGGGGTTAACAGTGAAACGTAAATCCGAGTCGGACTCGCGATGATCGATAAGATCAGTGAGAGCGGAAAATTCGGCGTGATCGGAGTTCAGATGTGATCTATGATCGTAAAATTTGATGGGATCGCCGTGTGCGTAGCGCCTTGTATTTCGTACACGATCACTCAAACCAGTAGAATGCGATGCTATGCGTAACTTTGTTTTGCAGGTTTGATGCGAATAGTATGGCTCATGTGTATGTGATGCATGGCCAGCACGTCATGTTGTCAGCCGGCAGGAGCCAAAGTGCTGTCATTATAATGTATAACGACCTGCGTGTCAACTTGTGATTCTCTGTAAAATTCATTACTAGTTGTAGTAGTTGGATTATAGAGATCAGGTTGATGGCTTGGCATCCTGGCGTGACACACAAGATGGAGTTCCTAGATGGTCATCGGAGTCGGAGCTGACCTGGAAGAACATCCATGAAGGAGACATACTATTTCACAATATGTGTTTATTTGTGATGGTTATGCTTCTTTGTTTCTATGCATGTTAAAATGGTAGAAAGATCCCTCATGAATATCAAGCGAATTGCCATCCCTGATGTTGCACCTTCACACATCAAGTACGTCTAGTAGTGGGCTCATAAAATTGGGGTGCTGCTGGGTGTCCTTGAACTGAAGGGTTCATGTCGGACACGGACATGCACTGCATCAGGTTAACTTGACAAGGCTATCAAAACTGTTTTTTGCCTTGTGGCAAAGAAGGTTGGGAGCCGGGGTATAAGATACCTACCCTACCAACAGGAGTCGTATAGAGATACAATTAGCAAGGAGTTGCTTACCGAATAGGCATGTTGGCTAGCAGTAATGCTAAAGCTCACTAGTCGCATGCGCTAGTTGGATCTTGAATCACTGAGAGCTGGCGGAGGGATGTTGACTTCAGTGGGAGTATTTCTGTTTAAGGCCTGAATTACTCTACATAAACACATTGCTTAATGATTTCATATTTTTCTGTTATAGATCAATGGCACCACCTGCTCAACCCAACTTTGCATTGAAATAAATTCTGGAAAAGGATAACTGAATGGAACAAACTTTACCACCTGGTATAGAAATTTGAGAATTGTTCTCAAGCATGATAAAAGGAACATGTTCTAGAGGATCCACTTCCAGAGTAACCCGCCGATAATGCTAATGCCACAACCAAGAATGCCTACTAGAAACTCGTTGATGAATCAAACGAGATCAGCTGCCTCATGTTGGCTTGTATGGATCCCGATTTGCAGCAGCATTTCAAATATGTTGGGGCTTTTGATATGATCGAGAGTCTCATGAGCATGTTTCAGGTGCAGGCTAGGACCGAAAGGTTCAACGTCTAGCGATCCTTGATGGATTGTAAGCTAAATGAAGGTGATCCACTGAGCTCGCATGTGATCAAGATGATCAGATGTGTGCAAGCTTTGGATCGGTTGGGCTTCCCGCTCTTGGATGAGCTGGCTACAAATGCAACACTAGTTTCTCTTCTGCCTAGCTATGGGACGATCATCTTGAACTATCATATGCATGACATGGATAAGAAGCTCACTGAATTGCATGGGATGCTCAAGATGGCAGAGCAAGATATTAAGAAAGGCGCACGTCAAGTGTTGATGGTGTAGAAATATATTAAGAAAGGCACGCATCAAGTGTTGATGGTGCAGAACTCGGCTAAGTTCAAGAAGAGTTGGTCCAAAAAAAAGGCTAAGGCAAAGGGCATGGAGATGGTAACCTCTGCCGTTGCGCCGAAGTCAGGACCGAACCCAAAGACCATTTGCTACCACTGTAAGGAAACTGGTCACTGGAAGAGGAACTGTAGCTAGTGGCTTGCTGAGCATGGCAAGAAGGCCAGAAATGCTGCTTCGGGCAAAGGTACACTTGTTACATATGTTATAGACATTTACCTTGCTGACATACCTAGTAGCTCTTGGGTATTTGATAGCAGATTGGTTGTTCATATTTGCAACTTGATGCGGGGGTTGGTAAGAACTAGGCGTGTGACAAGGGGAGATTAACATCAGGGTCGGCAACAAAGCAAGAGTTGCTGTGTTGGGGGTCGGCACGATGCAGCTCCAGCTTCCTTCTGGGTTTATGTTGGAATTGAATAATTGTTATTACATTCCCGCACTTAGTCAGAACATTATCTCTACCTCATATTTGATGAGTCAGGGTTATGAATTCAATTTAAAGGATAATGGTTGTTCATTTTATTTGAATGGAATGTTCCACGGCTATGCGCCCATTGTTGATGGGCTATTTATATTGAATCTGGAACAGGAACCGGTCTATAACATGAATGTCAAGAGGCATCACTACAAAAAAATACACTTCCGTGATGATACGTGTTTGTCACAGTAGGTCGCATTTTCTGTCATGCATGTACATCCATGACGATTTTATGACAGAATCAAGATAGTCATACATGTGATGTCGTAGAAGTGTTCCATGACATTACCAAAATTATCATCACGGAAGTGTCCACTTCCATGACGAAAAATCGCGCGTCACAGAAGTGCTTTCGTCAAGGGTGACCGACACATGGCATCCACCGTAGCGGAACGCCGTTAAGCTATCGGGCCGGGTTTTGGATTCGATAACCCGTTAACAGCCCCGACCAATGGGAAATTTCCACGTGTAAAATTATTATTGGCCGGACGAAACACGTGTCAGCTCGTCAGTGGGTCAGATAGGCGCCTATGATATGTCGACACGTGCCACGGCCCACCACTGGCCCATTTAGCTTACAAAGCCGGCCCGTTTGACTTGGTCAAAAGTTAATGGGCTGGCCCATGAAAAACCTGTTAATGGTCTCTTCGCAAATAGCCCATTTTACAGCCTGTTAACTCACGACCCGTTAGGCACTAAAGGTAATCGGCCCAACAACGTCATGTGGGCCGTCGAATATAACACCAGTGCATTTCACTTTTGGCCCATGTATGGCCCACGACGTCTTTCGGCCCATATGAGGCCTTCGTATCTTTCGGCCCTTTACAGGCCCACGGTGACTCTAGCCCATAATGAACAGTAATTTTCGTTGTACCCGTTAATGGCCTGTGATTTACATGGGCCGTTTCCAGCCCGTGTTAGCTTTCGGCCTATTGACGGCCCATATGTTCTTGGGTACCTTTTTGGCCCTCGATTACTTCCGGCCGTTACTGGCCTGCTCCCCTAATGGGCCAAATTGGGCCCATGGCCAGAGTCGGCCCGTTACTGGCATGTTCCACAAATGGGCCAAATTTGGCCCATGGCAAGAGTCGGCCCGTTACTGGCCTGTTACCCTAATGGGCCAAATTCGGCCCATGGCAAGAGTCGGCCCGTTTCTAGCCAGCCCGTCCTATATTCTGGCCCATTAACGACCCGTTATGCCTGTGACAGAATTAAGCTTTTGCAGTCCTACGACCTATTAATGGCCCATTACCGTGCTGGGCCGATACCAATTACGTCCGATTACGACCCATGTAGACCCATTTATCCGACGGCCCTAGGCCCACCGATTACAGGCCCATTTATCGACGGCCCGAGGCCCACCGATTACAGGCCCATTTATCGACGACCCGTAGGAGACCCATGGATCCTACGGCCCGTATATGTCCCATGGGTAGTTGCGGCCACTAGCAAACTAGGGAAAAAGAAGACTTGGAAATAAATAAGGCCGAAACTAATGCTAGGCTATTAAGGCGATTGCACAGATAACATCCACTCGGCATCAAAGATTGCCACCAGTGCAAATATAGGGAACACCCTACACTATACAAAAATGGCTTGCTGTTTTCTTCAGCCGGTGGCTGCATGTTAAGAATAAATTTTGTATCGCGTCAAAACAAATTACAACTATATAACAAAAGGAAGGTTGGCATAAAACTTAACAGTCTAGCAGATAAATGCACTACCAGAAGTTCATAAGCTCGGTTCATTTGACCTGACTGTTACGTTTTCATGCTGTATTGTCCGATGGAGCACCATAACCCTCGCCTTCATTTCCCCTAGGCTCCTGAAAAACATAGCAAATGTCTGATAGTCTGGTTTCAAAACCATGCATATCTTGAAGACATTGAGCAATGTTTCTCCTTGTTTCACAAAGGGCCTCTGTTAGGGAATGGACTTGTGTCTGGAGCGCAGATACAACATTGCTTTGAGCTTGCATATCTTGATCATGAGGCAGTTTGGACGATATTGCCTTAACAACCAACCCAGTATTACGCAGGAACGTGCTTTTGGCACTGTTAGTGGACAGGTACTGACCCACTGCAGCAAGAGCTGACATTGCGGTTATAGTTGCCTCGCCACCTTCAGAAGGTGGCGGTTCCACCATTTTTTCCATAGCTCGCTGAAAAGTTGAGGTTTTACATTAGTAGTACCAGAACAGAAGATATTAAGGAGGCAGCAAAACCAAACAAAATAGCTTTGGTCTATATACAGAACTTATTCTGGTGAACCCATGTAAAATTTTAGTTGTATTTTATTGCAAAGTACATAATAAAACAAGGTTCCAAACATATGACCATGTACCATCGCTAATGTATTGTCTATTTCTTCACATTGTATTGAGGGCTAAGGAT
Organism: Triticum dicoccoides; assembly: GCF_002162155.2. Classification (NCBI taxonomy): domain Eukaryota; kingdom Viridiplantae; phylum Streptophyta; class Magnoliopsida; order Poales; family Poaceae; genus Triticum; species Triticum dicoccoides. The sequence goes on along the minus strand of NC_041383.1, from coordinate 767,226,862 downwards.
AAAGAGACGAAGTTTATAATACAGTAAGCATAGTATGACATCATTCATATCACAAAACAACTGAGAACAGACAAACAAGCAATTGTAACGTTGTGTGCGCAAGTCCAGCACGTGACTAGATTACGGGTCAAGATCAAAGGAACATCACTCCTCCCTTTTAAACCTTGTAAGGTGCAATGATACGCTAAGACAATTGTGTATAAAATTGAAAAGAGCAATAGACATTGGCTGCAAACCATGCAGTTCAAGGCACAAGTCAGAGTAAGTAGTAGTTAAAAGGCATGAGGATTAAGGACTTACAACAGCGGCTTTGACTGGTGTAGTCATGCCCTTCTTCTTGCTGGTGTGACAGTTCTTGAAGATTTCCACAACATTTGGTTCAGGTACTTTTTGGTCCTTGCGGGCTTTCCTCTGCATTTCGAACAAGTCAATATAGATCTGATAATATGGTACAGCGAAAAGAGTGAAACAACAGCTAATTACAAGAGCCTCGCAGTGTGCAATATAGCTACGAGATCTTGTCGTCTGTTGGAATTTCACTTTCGTACGGTTGGCCTTGTTCTTTGAACAGTTCACCTACAAGAAGATAGATTTGTGTGGCACATGCGTTAATAGGACTTCAACATGTGATCTGATCACATATATATAATGTACCTGATACTTCGGATCAGACCAGTGTTTAACAAGGCCCCTCCAGTCTTCATCCGATATATTTTCCACTGGAGATGTTTGGGAAAGTTCACTGTTAGCCTTGCCTTCAAAGTGAGTTTTCCTCAAGTTATACCGATACTGTCGCAGAGCAGACTTGAAAACATGGGTGCAAGCTTGTCTGGTTGCATCATCTTGGCTATCCAACTTGAACCTCATATGTTGAAAATTATGGGAGTCTCATTATCAGCAACCTAGAAAGTATGGGACAGAGCAAGACGATATTACTAGTTTCCATACATAACCATACTTACAGATAAATGGTCGAGGAAGGTGTTGAACTAGGTTTCGTCTTTGTCATTCCTGTACTGAATCCATGTTGGGAGGATACGTACATGACACCTAACATCAACCACTGCCTCTAATACTAACTTGGCTGACTCTGTAGCATCACCTAGCCTTTTTAAACCTACCTCAAAACGGATCTCCATTCTTCCTCCTCTAGATTTAGTTAACCTATCGAGCATTATCCCTGATGTTTGTTTCCTCTTGCGCCTAGGTGCTAGTCCAACAACGAACATAGGAAGTGTTAGTGTACATCAAACTGTGAGACTACATATAAAGAAGCATGCAACTGCAACTTGACTCCAGCAACTACCTTCTTGCTATTGAAGCTCACAAGGTTCATCTGATATTGCCAACTCGTCTTGTGTCAAGAGTGCTTGGGAAGTAGTGTCAGGTGGCAAGGGAGCTTGGGAACATGCTGCTAGCTCAGTTGACGCACGAGTATGTCGTGCAGCTGGTAGTACTGTGGTAGGTGTTGCAAGAACTAGGGCTATCTTTGCTTGTTTGGTGGCAGCTATTTGTTTCTGTTTGGCTTTTTTTGCAGCTCGTGTAGCATGGGATGCCGTGTTTGTAGAATTTTCCGCTGGACTTTCACCTTCTATTGCACCATCAGTACCAGCAGAATCTGTAGGATTCATCCGCTTCTCATTCCCTGCCATTCTGTGTTTCTTCCTCTTTCTCTGTGCCATGTTAAGTCAAGCCGACAAGAAAAACGATAAAAATTTAGTTCTTCAGAATGAATTGATGCGTGATGCAGACGAACTGAACTTTGATGTTAGACAACCACATGATAGGAGGATGTAATATGTATGAAAAGCAGGATGGAAGAGATAACTAGAACTATGATGTGTAAACTAAGAAGAAGACATTTCACCAAATTAGAAGCAATGCAATGGAAGGTAGACACCATATGAAAGATGCTACAAATATCGCTCTCCCAAGTTAACAGTGTCTCAGCATAAATGGCGTTTAAACAAATGTGAAGCAGTACAAGAAATAAATCATATGCAAGATGCAAACAACATCACACTACCATGTTAGAGGTCTCTCGTCATTAGTGCCATTGCATATTCATAGCATTGCATATTCACAGCTTATGATGTGTAAACTAAGGAGAAGGAATTTCAACAAATTAGAAGCAATGAAAGCTAGACACCATATGAAAGATGCAACGAATATCACTCTACCAAGTTAAAACTGTCTCATCATAAGTGCCATTTCAACAAATTAGTAGTACAAGCTAGAAAAGAATGTGAGATGTAACCTATATCACACTCCGAAGTCAAACGTGTCTTATGATAAGTGATTGTTGCAGGTTACACAATAATAGTAATTTGATGTAAGAACATGGTGTGATAGACAGATATTGTATGTTCTAGAAACAGGAACACATGTCTTATTCAAGTATAATGTGTAAAGTAAGTAGATGGAATTCAACAAAATTAGAAGCAATACAAGCTAGACATCACACATAACATGCAACCACATATAACAGTGCCAAGTTAGAGGGAGCACCAGTGATGCTGCACTAGGGGAGACGTGCTCATCATAAACACAGCTTTTTTGAGTGTCTATGCATGTGTTGTCTTGGAAATCATCTTGGGGGTGTGGAGGAGTAGAAACTGTAGAGGCCCTCCGTTTGGAAGGAGCACCTTTATCCGCTGCCTTGCTAACTTCCTTCCACTTTATTGATTTTGAATTGTCAAGTAAAACCGACAAGAAAAAGCAATACAATTCTCTCTTCAGAACTCATTCATGCATGATACTGATAATCACTACTTTGATATAAGGCAAACACATGATACCAGGATGGAATATGTACGAAAAACAGGACGACATGGCATGTTCACAACTGTTTGTCTAAACTAAGCAGAAACCATTCCAGCAAATAAGAAGCAATGCAAGCTAGACACCACATGAAAGATGCAACCAATATGACTCTGCCAAGTTAAAAATGTCCCATCATAAATGGAATTTCAACAAATTAGAAGCAGTGCATGCTATAAATCATATGAAAGATGCAACTAACATCGCACTGCATATACTAAAGGTGTCTCGTCATATTGATTGATGCGGGATACAAAAAAAATAGTTTTATGTAAGGACATGCTTAATAGACAGATGTACTATGTACTAAATACAGGAAGGCATGTCACATTAACAGGTATAATGTCACATTTACAAGAGTATAAGCTAAGCAGACTAGCACATGCAGTTTAACCAGATTGGAAGAATTACAATCTAGACACCATATGCAACATGCAACCACATATCACGCTGCCAAGTTAGAGCAAGCACATGCGATGCTAGTGTAGGGGAAATGATGTAATCAACTACAGAGCTACGTTCACTATCTTCATCTAGCATTTTTGTTTCTTGAGAATCATGTTGGGAGGCTGACGCTGCATTCTTTAAATGAGGAGTAGTCCCCTTGCCTGCTTGCCTCGTCATAAGTGATTGATGAGGGATACACAAGAACATTAGTTTGATGTAAGAACATGGTTAATACACAGATGTACTAGTATGTACCAAAAACAGAAAGGCATGTCATATTCAAAGGTATAATGTGTAAGCTAAGCAGATGCAATTTAACCAAATTGGAAGCAATACAAGCTAGACATCCGGCTGGAGTGGTGAACATGATCATCTAGGACCTGAGAGCCTGGTGGGAGGCGGGCTGCTTCGCCACCATCGCGCTTTTTAGTTGGCTTCCAGGTGATGCCTATCTTTGCTGGGCTTGTCACTGGCTCGGCCAGTGCCCTGACTAGCTATTTGTCTTCTGGTGCTCATGGGATGGTGGTTCATGTAAAAAATATCTTTCCTTATCTTAATAAAGACTGACTTCGGCCTTTCGAATACGAGCTAGACACCATATGGAACATGCAACCACATATGACACCGCGAAGTTAAAGCAAGCACCTGGGATGGTGGTTCATTGCGAGCGAGGTCATCAACTCCAGAGCAATGTTTACCGTCTCCACCTGCTGACACTGCACCCTTTAAAGCGCTGTAACGTGCCGCGCCTAGCTGCGTAGAAAGCTGGCACGACTTGTCTCTTTTCTTTTTTGCTTCGCTTTCAGCAGACTTTGAAATACCCTTGCATAAAAACACAACAGTGAGAGTATGGATGAAGTGTGTGCAGAACTAGTGCACTGTAAAAGTAGCAGATAGCAGGTGGCTGAAAAATAAATGACATGAGACATATGATAGCTCTACAACATTGCATGGCAAACAAAATTAGATTCTACTCCGTATGATTTTGTAATATATGAGCACAGGAAATGCAGGTACTCCTCCAGCACACCACCACATGTGGTCATATCTAAGATAACAGTCGACTGAAAATAAATAGGTCAGTCAATTTTTTAATGAACCGTCCGATCTACAAGGAACGGGCAGATGGCCTTCGTCTACCTCCCGCCAGTCACTGTTGACGATCTTTCTCGAACCGCCAACGACCACCGGCCCAGATCCGTGCCTCCGCCGCCCCGCCCTCCCATCGACCTCACACCACCGCCGTGCTTGGCAGCGCCCCCAAGCCATCCCTTTAATCCCGACCGACCTCCAGATCGGGCGCCAGTAGCTGTAGGCCACACACGCCCCTATGATAAACACCAAGGTGCTGCTTCCCCGGTGTAATAGTCGTACTAGCGCCTGTTACACCGGGGAATGCTTATGTTAATTGGGAATCAACTGGCCAGAAATTGAAATTCAGGGGGGCGACGGACCTCTAGCTAAGGTGAAATAGTATATGAGGAGAAACCTTGTGCATCGCGAGTTACTAAGAACATCTAGTATCAAGAAGAAGCGGTCAACTAGTGTCTTCTGTGGGATGAATACTGTGCAAGCAGAGACGTAAGATTTGCACAAATAAGGGAAGAGGAGTACCTTCTTCGGTTGCCGGTGTTGTCACCTCCACATGACGGCGTAGCAGGAACATCTCCGGTGCGGTGGAGGGTGGCGAAGTTGGAGCGGCAGCGGTGAGGCGCAGGACGACGTGTTTGAACTGGCTCGGGTACGGACGGCTCGACCTCGGCTTCAACTACTAGCCGTGGAGGGCATTGCGATTGAGGTTGCGATGGACGACGACGTCGGGGTATCGGCTCCGGCGTGATGGAGGAGGGCGGCGGTTGATGGGTGGGATGGGATGGCGGACGGAGGATGTCGGGGTTTTGCGGCTGGTGGAGAGGTAGTTTTGGCGCCCACGGAGTACGAATGGGGAATCGGGCGGGTGGGAGGGAACCATGTTTCGGTCTGGGACGCGCTTGTTTTTGGCTTTTTTGAACAGAAGATGGGACGCGCTTGTTTGAAATTTGGGGAAAGTACAAACTTTGCCCCCCTCTTCAATTTCGGACCTACTGCGGGTCGGGGGTAGGATGGTAATCCCAGGTGTCCCAAATAGTGGGCTGGAGCGATTTTGGCCGCACGCATGTGTGCTTAGGCGGCCATTGTGTATGAATGTTTTTCGGAGGCGGTTGCATGGCGTCTAGATGAAGCTACAAACCTACCCCAGTTTAGACCTTTGGACGTCGGGCAGGTAGGTTTCACGGGTCGGAGTTATTAGAAAAGTAATTTCCTTGTACTACCAAACATTGGTCTCACGCGGTTTCGGGCGAGTAGAGGCTCTTTTGGCGTTTCTTTCGAAATTTTGACACACAAGCATTCACGTTTAGAGTACTCTTGAACTATGAGGATTGACCTAAATAGACAACGTTATATTTGACCTTGTATGTTTGAAAACCTCATTAAATTATCCGCTTCCTTTTGAAATTTTGACACTTGAAAATCCTATAACTACGATTATTTTGGAATGGAGGAGCTAAATTTGAATCTATTTTGTACACGACTACATATGCTATTATGTACAAAATCAGAGCAAAGATTGGTACCCCCATAGTTTAGGTATGGTTTACAAATGCCATGATATCAAATTCAAATAATTGAATGGACTTCATGTTGAATTCAATTTTTTAAACCACCTTAGGTTGAATTCAAATGTATGCTAGTTCATAGGTAGCTATTTATAAATGTCCATTGTGTAACTTTCGTATGTATAATGTGCTTTACACACACAACGTGAACTATACTCACGTTTATATTCGATTGCTAAAGCGATGCATTGTGTGGAGTTCAAAATACTAACTATGTGGATCAATTGTGTCGAATAATAACATAGACATGCTCAAATTCGATAGAATCTAGATGCCTGATGGATCAATGACCGCTCCTTACGCGAATTGCAAATATCATGATCCCATCCTAATATTTGGATACAATTTATATCTTTCTTCAATGTGTAGAGCAGTCTTTTACGTGTAGTTTCACTCTCCATCGGTGGTCTCTCACACATGCTCACACACTCTCTCCCGAGGTGTCTTTCTCACACACATGCTATAGATATAACCCTCCCTCCCTCTCGTAACCATTTACAACTGTTTTTACTAACCTTTATCACAAGCACTCTTCCTCTCGCAAACATACATACGCACAATCCTCATCGACCCTTTCTATATATATGGACCTGCCTACGTGTCTCATGTATGCACATTATCTTTACGCCTGTCTCTCACGCATTATCTCACATCTTTCTTCCTAGTCGACGAGTATGATTCTAGCAGACATTCTGTAGGATGCCCCTTAAAGTTAGGTTGGACAAATAGTAATATCAGAGATAAAGGGGTTACCTTAGTCCGAGAACCTAGGGTTACAAATCCTAGCCGACTTTGTCAGTGGACACAGAGTCCTTCACAATTCTGCTATCTTTGTCTTGTACGACTAGTCATCCATGGGTCTTCCTAAATGTGTCATGGGCCAACCAATGTGGCATAGGACGGAACCGAACGAAGGGCCTCACCTCGACCCACCGGACCTCATGCGGTGACACACCCTCTGCACCCACGTCTCATTATCTTCTCACACCCACACATACCAACACAAACACCACACACACAGAAAATTTCTCCTGGGCCTCTATTCCCTCCCCCCTTGCATATACACACTCAAGGGAATGGAATCTCTTGTCGTGACGTCATATTCGTCTCTCTCTCTAGACCACTCTCATTTCTCGTGCTATCTCTCCCCCCCGTCGGCCCCTCTATCCATGCCTCTATCGAATACGTAATACACACACATACCTCTCTAGGCCCCGCCAAATGCATCAACTACACATTCACACATGTTACATCACGTACCCCATTGATCTAAAAAGCCCTCTCTTCATGTTTATTTCGCATACAACATTCCTTTTGAATAAAGTGTGGCCAAAAAATATTTTAGGGTTTCTACATGTATACAACATTACAGAGTTATATGGAGGAGTACGAACGCTAATTTGCATTGCATGGTGCCCACAATGATATTTATTCCGCACTGTGAATTTGTATATTTTTATACTATATACAAAGTTAGTCATAATAAAGAGAAAACGAAGAGCATCTCTCTCTCCATCGCATACCCCCCCTGTACGCCCCTTTCACGTATGCACACAAAACTATCTCCAGGTCCTCTAAAAGTAAGCCCCCAGAAAATTCACGCGTGTTTCATCTTTGTCTCGCAATATATGCAATGACGATCATTGTATTTGAAGCAAAAGCACAATACATACATTGGACTTCATAATCCACTCATTACGGTCACCGTTTACGTTTAGTGGTTATTATACAGTCACGGGCTCACCGTACAACTTTGTATTTGCTCATGACATGACTAGTTGACCAGTTAAACGCTCCACGTGGCACCTCTAGTGTTGCATCACATTATCTCACTACCATCGTGCCCACCTGTCACTTGTATCTACTCTACATCTACACTATTATAAAATACATAAAATATAAAATACACTCTTATAAAAAACAGAGTTAGTGATGATGGTGTGCCTGCCATCCTGCAATATAGGCCATCTGATTTATATCTGACGGATAGGAAAGAAACTATGGCAATTTTGCAAAAAGGTACCCACACACCTCTCCACATTTGCAAATAAGGCCTTCCCTCATTCATCCTTTTCTCTCACAAGATAAACAAGTCATACAAATGCATCTTGATGTTACGTGCAACGAACGGGCATCTTGCTAGTAAGAATGAAAACAAACGACAAAAAATATATTTTGACGGTGGTTCGAAGTCATGACCGCGGGCACAACGGACAATGTGGCCTTGTATTGGTATGCTGAGCCGTCTGTTTTAACACACAGGACCTGGTGTGGTGATTATACACACACACACACGCATGCACACGAACTCTATCCACGCAACACTCACACAAACACACACTAGTAGAAAAAGGGGCAAATCTGAGACACATTAGTGCCGGTTTGATTTTGAGCCAGCACTAATGTCCATTGGTGCCGGTTCCAACGGCTAGGCGGGCGGACATCATTAGTACCGGTTCGTGGGCAACAATTAGTACCGGTTCATGCCACGAATCGGTACTAATGATGCTGTGTCAGGCTGTGGGCCCCACGAACACCTTTAGTATCGGTTCATGGCATGAACCGGTACTAGAGTTTCTTATTAAGCTGATTTTTAGTCCCACCTCACTAGGAGAGAGGCAGTAGGAGCGGTTTATAAGCCGTGAGTGCAGAGACAATGAAGGAGAGGCACAATGCTCACCTGCAGGTTGCTTAGCTTCAAGCCTTTCGGAATAGAACAGATTGCACGGAGCTGTGTGCAGTGTAGTCTACCCTATTCCGAAAGGCTTGAAGCTAATTAACAAGCATTACACCTTTTTTATTTTTAATAACTTATTAGAACTCCGGACTTCTTGTGTTACGGTAAAAACTGGATGCACTTTGTGTACAAACTGGACAATCTCTTTCGAAGTATCAGGGCGGGTTTCGGACGACAACTCATTTGTTACACCGGCACTTAATTTTTTAAACTTATTACAACTTCAGACTTTTTTGCGTTCAGTACGCACCATTCTAAGCCATGTCATCAATTTTCAACCCTTTCTGACATCATTTTTGCTCCCCTAGCACGAACCGGTACTAAAAAGGTTGTGGCAGGGCTATTTTTAGTCCCACTTCGCTCCCCTAGCAAGATTTTGACCACCTTAAATATGATACTTCTCAAACTATCACAAGCATTTGGTCTTCATTGAACTCTATGTGTAGGATCTGTGGCTGCAATAGGAGTCTTCGCCGGTTCTAAAATCGGTTTGACAATTTAGATTCTATACAAAAAGATCATTGATGATCAATGTATTTTTTATGTACTTCTCTGTAGCAGTAGCGCGTTTTGGCTGAAAGGCGGTACTGATTAATGTATTTTTTCTGTGTTCAGATGCACAATTTAAATATGTTACTTCTCAAACTATCACAAGCATTTGGTCTTCCAACACGTTCTGACATCATTTGATGTTTTTCAGTCACTGATTTGTTTAGATCTGAGCTAAATGACCGTGAAAATGAAAATCACTACAAAACAAACTCTGAAAATGTTGAAGGTATCATCATTTCACCCGCATAGGAAGAAGAGGAAGAAGAGGAAGAAGAGGAAGAGGAAGAAGAAGAAGAAGAAGAAGAAGAAGAAGAGGAAGAGGAAGAGGAAGAAGAAGAAGAAGAAGAAGAAGAAGAAGAAGAAGAAGAAGAAGAAGAAGAAGAAGAAGAAGAAGAAGAAGAAGAAGAAGAAGAAGAAGAAGAAGAAGAAGAAGAAGAAGAAGAAGAAGAAGAAGAAGAAGAAGAAGAAGAAGAAGAAGAAGAAGAAGAAGAAGAAGAAGAAGAAGAAGAAGAAGAAGAGGAAGAAGAAGAAGAGGAAGAAGAGGAAGAGGAAGAAGAGGAAGAGGAAGAGGAAGAGGAAGAAGAAGAAGAAGAGGAAGAAGAAGAAGAAGAAGAAGAAGAAGAAGAAGAAGAAGAAGAAGAAGAAGAAGAAGAAGAAGAAGAAGAAGAAGAAGAAGAAGAAGAAGAAGAAGAAGATGTAAGTGCATCTAGTGCCCCTTAGTGATTTTGGTGTATTGAAGACTTATAGGTTAAGGGTCTAATGTGTTTATGAGTGTACACAGGTCTATAAGTCTATGAGGAGTTTGATATTTACAGAGAAAGCTGACCCCTAAAAATGAATATCTTCGACTGAAGATTTTGGTATTCCTGAAGACTTTCATGAAGACTTTGAAAGTGAAGAAATTGGTGTATCCGTGAAGACTTGATATTCATGCAAGGAATATGAAGCTTGAAGACTTTCATTTTCATAGTTTTGTTTTTCCTTTTCTTGAGTCATAGGAAACACCGTACTGTTAAAGGGGGTCGAGGAAATACTAAGGAAAAATTTCCATGTGATGCTCAACTCAAAATCCTACACCTACCAATCCCTTCGAGTGAAGCCATTGGAAATCTCATACAGTTCAATCAATTTCTTCAGTGACAGAGACGAAGTTCTTCTGGTCGCTGAGGAATTTGTTCTGATTGAGGAGTTAGGAATTCGCCAGTGCGAATTGCCTACACAGTGAGGAACATGATAGCCCTGAGGAATTTGAGAGTCAAATTTCTGACCGTTGCTGTGCTGCGCGCCAGCTGACCCAAAATATCTTATCCACCTAACGGTCATATCATTGAAGGGCATTTATGTCTTATCATGTCGGGCTGCTCCCTAGGCTATAAATAGCCGCCTCCTACAACCACTAGCTGGTTGGCTTCTCCATGAGAAACTGACATTTGTCATTTGAGAGCAACCCATCCTCCGAGGACTTTGAGCGAAAATCATCGAGTGAGGAAAATCCAAACCCAAACACCCACAAACGCAAAGTGATTGAGCATCACTTAAGAGATTGATCCTGCATGGATCCGACGCTTGTTACCTTTGAAGACTGTGCTTCTTCCAGACGGTTAGGCATCATGGTCTAGAGCATCCAAGAGGAATTGTGGATCGCCGAGTGACCAAAGTCTGTGAAGGTTTGGAAGTCGCCTGAAGACTTACCACGAGTGATTGGACGAGGTCTGTATGACCTTAGTTCAAGGAGAATACGGTGAGGACTTGGTGTCCTGAGCTGCGTGCTCAGTGACTGGGTGTCCGGGACTGTGTGTCCTCGAGTTTAAATACTCAGCCGCTCCAACCAGATGTACAACTGAGACAGTAGTTGGAACTGGTCTACCAAATCATTGTCTTCACCAACCTTACTGGTTCTATTTCCTCAACTCCTTCATTTCCTCATTACTGCGTTGAGTGTTTGTTCATATCTGTGTTTGAAGACTTTGACTGAAGACTTTCTCAATTTCCTCAGTTCAATTTCTTCAGTCTGTTTGTCTTCATCTTGTGTTATCCTGTGTTTACACTTTCTGTACTCTGTGTTTTTCTTCATTTGATCATGATGACCATGTGTGTATTCTGTCATGCTTACTTATTCTGCTGCAAGTAGTTCTTCACTAAGGAATTTCCTCACCGGCAAATTCCTCAATGAAGAATTCATAAAAATCGCCTATTCACCCCCCCTCTAGTCGATATAAGGCACTTTTAATTGGTATCAGAGCAAGGTACTCCCTTGTTCTGTGTGATTTTGGTTTAACCACCTAGAGTTCTAGTTATGTCGACCACAGGTATGATCAAGGTCTCTGCTGGGTTTCCTACCTTCGATGGCACAGACTACCCCTACTAGAAGAATAAGATGTGAATGCATCTTGAAGCAATTGACAACGATCTCTGGTAGGTTGTGGAAAATGGTGTTCCCTCAGTCACACCTTCCCTGAATGTTGCTGATGTGAAGAGATTCAAGCAACTCAATTCTCAAGCGAAGAATATCATATGTGGTCATCTGAGTAAAGGGCAGTATGGTAGAGTGAGTGCTTTGGAAACTGCTAAGCTTATCTGGGATAGGCTCTCCAAAGTAAACGAAGGAGTCTCAACTCAACGTGACTCTCGTGTTGATGTTCTTCGCAATCTCTTCAACCACTTCAAAAGACTCAACAATGAAAATGTTCAGCAAACCTTCGATCGCCTCACTGATATCTCAAATGAGCTTCAAGCGCTTGGTGCCACTGACATCACCGATCATGAGGTGGTGAAGAAATTGCTGAGATCACTCGATTCTTCATTTGACACTCTGGCACTGATGATTCAAGAGCGTGCTGATTACAAGTCACTAGATCCCGCTGATATCCTCGAGAGGCTAAATACTCATGAGTTCCAGCTTGCTGAAAAGAGAGATCTCTATGGTTCAAGCTATGGCAAACCACGTGCCCTGAAGGCCAAGACAGTGTCTGAATCGGAATGTGAAGATTCTGGTAGTAGCCTTGGTGATCCTGAAGAATTGAGCCAGGAGCTAGCACTGCTCGTGAAGAAATTCCAGAAATTCTCAAGACGTGGTTGCTTTGGAAAATCTTCAAGGAGCAGTGATTCCTCATCAAGTGACTATAAGAGAAGGCTATGCGACAAATGCAAGAAGCCTGGTCACTACATTCAAGATTGTCCTCAGTGGGACAAGGAACTAAAGAAGAAGAAATACAAGGATTACAGTTCTGATGATGCCAAGAAGAAGAAGAAATCTTCAAAGTCTTCATCATCAAAATCCTCGAAGTCTTCATCTCACAAGAAGAGCAGCTCCAAGAAGGCTTGGGCATTCATTGGCAAGGAAATGGATTCTGAGGCTGAATCTGAGGATAATGAGGAAGAGGAGGCATCCGAGGAGTCTGAGTCAGGTGTGGCAAGTCTAGCTCTTGCTACCGCATTTGTCAGCAAGTCTATCTTCAACTCTGAAGAAAATGGCAACACCAACAACGCTGATGAAGGCAATGATGACTACGCTCCCACCTATTGCTTCATGGAAAAGGCTGCCAAGGTAACTAAATACCCCTCCTCTGAATCAAGTGAGGATGAATCTGATGAAAATCTTAAGCCTAGCTACTCCAAACTTGCTAAGATTGCTGTGAAACAACAAAAGGCTATTGAAAAACTTCAAAACATGCTAGACAAAAGTGATGATATGTTGGGTGATGAAATGGACCGCACTAAAGACTTAACTGAAAATCTTCAGAGACTTCAGTCTAAGTTTGACAACCTTCAAAGTCATCATAAAACCCTCTTAACTGATCACAAGAAGCTTTCTTATGAATTTCTTCAAAGAAAGCAAGATCTTGAGAAGCTAAGAGTGTGTTATGAAGATCTTCAGAAGGAGCGCGATTCATTACTTGCTCAACAAATCAGCGCTACTCAGGAAGAATTTGATCCTCCATGCTTAAAGTGCATTGAACGTGAATCTGCTAATTCTTCACTTGAATGTTCAAATGTTACAAATTCTTCACCTGCCTCTGCTATCACTAATTCCTCATCTGAGGACATTGCTAGTATCACTGACGATGCAGGGCTGAAGGAATTGTATATGATAGGCATGTACAAAAGTCTCAAAGGGCATCATACTCTTTGTGATGTGCTTAAAAAGCAGATCCTCCACAGAAACCCTAGGAAAGAGGGTATTGCCTTTGGAGGAAACTCAATGCTGATGGAACATATTGGAAGCCTGAGCAGTACCCCAAAACCTCATGGGTTGCTGCAAAGGGACCTCCAGTTGATCCATCTAACTTATCTGGTTTTACATGTGAATCTCCTCATTCTTCTGATGAGTCATTTGACTCCAACTATAAACTGTTCAAAAATCAGAATGGTGAAGTATTTGCTAGATATGTTGGCACTAACTGCAGGAACGGCTCCCCTATGAAGAAAATCTGGGTTCCCAAAAGTTATGTTGAAAGTCTTCAGGTGAATGTCCTCATGACACCACCAGTGAAGAATAGGAACCCCAGATCAAATTCTTCATATGGATCCAAGTCCTCGTACGGACCAAATTCCTCACATGGATCAAATTCCTCAAAAGGATCAAAATCCTCATATGAACATCATCGTGCTAACAACTTTGTTTCGCAGGTTATAGCTAAGGGCTATGAATATGTGCATTATTCTTCAAATCATTATATTCATAAGTCCTCAAAGAATTTCTTTGCTTATTCATATGCTTACCCTAACCCCTCTTATGTGAAACGAAGTGGACTGGCGTCCATGCCACCTTTCTCATATGGTGCTCGCAGAGTGATGAATTCTTTGCCACCCCTCCAGATGTGGGTGGTGAAGAAAAAGAACTAATCTCTTATGCAGGGTCAGGTCTCCAGTCGTGCTCAAAAACGACTGAAGAATTTGTTGGAGACCTGAACAGTGCCTAAAAGGACGCAGGCAAATCATGATGAAATGAACTTTCATTTCACCCGTCCTCATACTGATTATCTGATCAAATTACTTGATGAAATTGAACTGATGATACTGATGTCATATTCTTCACTGATGAAGTATATGAGTTTGTAAGCTGCACTAATTCATCTGCAGGATGATCAACCCAAAGCAAATGAGTGGGTCCTCGATAGTGGATGTACAAATCATATGACTGGTGACAAGAATCTATTGATGGATGCCCCTTAACTCCGTCACATCTGAAGCATATCATCTTCGCTAACAAAGGCAAAAGTCAGGTATTGGGTCTAGGTAAGGTTGCGATCTCTAAGGATCGACACATGGACAAAGTCATGCTTGTTGAGTCCTTAGGATACAACCTCATGTCTCTCTCAATGCTTTGTGATCTTGATATGGTTGTTGTCTTTGGCAAGTATCATTGTGTTGTGATCATGGAAGCTGACAATTCCAAAGTCTTCGAAGGCTATAGGAGAGGAGACTTGTACATTGTTGATTTCTCTACAGGACCACAACCTGCCGTGTGCTTACTTGAAAAAGCTTCAGAAGGCTGGCTATGGCATCGACGACTTGGTCACGCGGGCATGAGGAATTTGCACACACTTGCAAAGAAGAAGCATGTCATTGGCATTGAGAATGTCAAATTCCTCAAGGATCACTTGTGTGGTGCCTGTGAAGCTGGGAAGATGACCAAGGCCAAGCATCCAGTGAAGACTATCATGAACACCACTCGACCATTTGAATTGCTTCACATGGATCTCTTCGGTCCTAATCATTATTCTGCTATGACTAATGATGCATCTCTGTATGGCTTTGTTATTGTTGATGATTACTCTCATTACACATGGGTACACATTGTTACTTACAAACATGAAGTGCAGGAAGTCTTCAAACAATTTTCCTCGAGGGCTTCAACCAACTTCGGTGTGAAGATCAAGCACATCAGGAGTGACAATGGAACTGAGTTCAAGAATTCCGGTCTTAATGACTATCTTGATGAACTTGGTATTACTCATGAGTTATCTGCTCCTTATACTCCTTA
Organism: Triticum dicoccoides; assembly: GCF_002162155.2. Taxonomy (NCBI): domain Eukaryota; kingdom Viridiplantae; phylum Streptophyta; class Magnoliopsida; order Poales; family Poaceae; genus Triticum; species Triticum dicoccoides. The sequence goes on along the minus strand of NC_041383.1, from coordinate 767,211,663 downwards.
GCAAAATGGCGTCGTGGAGCGCAAGAACAAAACTCTTGTTGAGATGGCTTGCACTATGCTTGATGAATACAAAACGCCTCATCGTTTTTGGATTGATGCAATTGATACCGCGTGCCACATCATCAACAGAGTATATCTTCACAAATTATTCAAGAAGACTGCCTATGAACTCCTCACTGACAAGAAACCCAATGTGAGTTATTTCAAAGTCTTCGGTGCTAAATGTTGGATTAGAGATCCTCATCACAATGCTAAATTTGCACCGAAAGCACATGAAGGTTTTATGCTTGGTTACGGAAAGGACTCGCACACCTACAGAGTCTTCAACATCACTCTTCACAAGATTGTTGAAACTGTAGATGTGCGGTTCGATGAAACTAATGGCTCACAAAGAGAGCACCTACCTTCTATGATAGATGAACCAACACCTGAGGATTCTATCAAGTTCAAGGCTACCGAGGATATCATTCCTACCGAAGAATCTACTGAAGAATTCATTCCAGAATGCGAAGATCGTCGAGCTGATGTACCTGAGGAAAATGCTGAAGAAAATGCTGATCAAATTCCTTAACGACAACTAGCTCATCCTCGCGTTGCAAAAGAAGTGCAAGTTGAAAAGATCATCGATGACATTGAAGCACCAGGTCCTCTCACACGCTCAAAAGGTTCACATTTATCTAAATTTTGTGGGCACTATGCTTCTGTCTCTATCACAGAGCCCACTAAGGTAGATGAAGCATTTCTGGAGCCTGAGTGGAAATAGGCCATGCAAGAAGAATTACATCAGTTCGAGCTTAATAATGTCTAGGAACTGGTCAAACGTCCAGATCCTCGCAAGCATAATATCATCGGCACAAAGTGGATCTACCGCAACAAGCAAGATGAAAATGGCCTTGTGGTGAGGAATAAGGCACGACTTATAGCTCAAGGCTACACACAGGTTGAAGGAATTGATTTCGGTGAAACTTTTGCACCTGTTGCTAGACTTGAGGCTATTCGCATATTACTTGCTTATGTTAACCATGATAATATTATATTACAACAAATGGATGTGAAAAGTGCATTCCTCAATGGTAAGCTTGAGTAAGAAGTATATGTTGCTCAACCCCCAGGTTTTGAAGATCCAAAGAATCCTGGCAAAGTATTCAGACTCAACAAGGCCCTCTATGGCCTCAAGCAGGCCCCTCGGGCGTGGTATGATACTTTGAAGGAATTCTTCATGAAGAATGGCTTCACACCCGGTTCACTCGACCCTACTCTCTTTACTAAATCTTATGATGGTGAATTGTTTGTGTGCCAAATATACGTTGATGATATTATCTTTGGCTATACTGACCAACGTTATAGTGATGAATTTGCCTATATGATGAGTGAAGAATATCAAATGTCTATGATGGGAGAGTTGAAGGTCTTCAAATTCGTCAACAACACAATGGCATATTCATATCTGAGGAAAAATACCTCAAGGAAGTTCTGAGGAAATTCGGCATGCAAGATTGCAAAGGAGTCAAAATTCCTATGCCCACAAATGGCCATCTATGCACTGATGAAAATGGTATTGACTTCGATCACAAGGTATACCGCTCCATGATTGGTTCTTTATTGTACTTATGTGCATCTAGGCCAGATATAATGCTTAGTGTTTGCATGTGTGCTCGATTTCAAGCAACACCGAAGGAATCACACCATAAGGCTGTGAAACATATTCTTCGATATCTAGCTCACACACCAACACTAGGATTATGGTACCCCAAGGGCTCTACTTTTGATCTCATTGGATATTCTGACTCTGACTATGCTGGTGATCGTGTGGACCGCAAGTCAACATCTGGCACTTGTCATTTCCTCGGACGATCTTTGGTCTGTTGGTCCTCGAAGAAACAGAACTGCGTATCACTGTCTACTGCTGAAGCTGAGTACATTGCTGCTGGTTCTTGCTGTGCTCAATTACTGTGGATGAAGCAAACTCTCAAGGACTACAACATCAACATGAAGAATGTGCCTCTCTACTGTGACAATGAGAGTGCCATCAAGATTGCTCACAACCTAGTTCAGCACTCGAAGACAAAGCACATTCAGATTCGTCATCATTTTCTTCGTGATCATGTGTTGAAGAGCGACATTTGTATTGAGCATGTGAAGACTGAAGAACAGCTAGCCGATATCTTCACAAAGCCCTTGGATGAGAAGAGATTTAGCAAGTTGCTGTGTGAGATAAATATCTTAGAGTCTTCGAATGTTCTTTGAAAAGGACACACATCCTAACACTTATGCAAAATTGATGACTTAGATGTGGAACACATGAAGAAATGTTTTTCTTCAATCAATGAAGAATAACACTCTAAGTGTGAAGAAATTAATGAAGAATTTGATTCTCAGAACCCTATGACAATTGTACGCGGTGTCTGAAATCATCATTCTTAAACGGTGGGTCACGCCACTACAAAAGTTGAAAATCTTCAATTTGAGTTTTTCCTCAGTTTTGAAATTCTTCAGTTTTTCAAATTCTTCAACTTTACAAATTCTTCACTGTTTCCGTCGGTTTTCTTCATTGGCTATATATATATATATATATATATATATGGGTTTATGTCCTCTACAACATTCACTTATGGCTATTTCTTCAAGTTGCTTTTTCTGCTAAGTGAATGTGATCGGACCCTTCCCCCTCTATGCTATACTCAACCCAATCTATTCACAAATTCTTCATGTGCGTTCTATTTGAAACTCGTTCAAAATCTTCACTGTGTCTTGTCAGCTGAAGAAATTGCGAACGGAACTTTAAAACTAATCTTATCCAAAAATTTCGCTTTTGCTGCTCAAACCGTCCCGTATCCCACGGCAGACTTATCTATTCACCCACGATCTAACACGATCTCCACCTTCAGTACGTGGGTGACACATGTCAAGCGAATGAGAAGGGCCAGGGGCAGGTTCATCCTAAATCTTCGGGCGAACAGTTTTTCACCATGACTATAAATACCCCCTCACCCTTCCTCACTTCCTTTACTCCGCTGACCGCTCTCTCTCTCACTCGAGCTTCTCAAACCCTAGCGCCGCCGCTACTCCATCGTCGCCGGTGAGGAAGAGCTTCACTGCCTCGACATTGGATCCTCAATCTATACAACTCTGGAACCTAAGACAAAGAACGCTTAGTGAAATTCTTCAAGACTCATCTGGTCAAATTCCTCAAACTTGTTCATTTTGAAAATCTTCTGAGAAAGCATATGACCTCTTCAAATTCCTCGCAACTATACTCTGTTCACAGGTACTCATGTCAGCTGCTGAATCACTAGGTTCTCATCAACTTAACTCATTTGCAGCGTTCCTCGAAGAAAAGTTGCATACTTCTTCAGAGAATTCGATTGTTCAAATTCCTCATCTGAAGAATATGGCAGACGGTAAGAAACCACAGAAAGGAGGAAAGAAGCCTGAGGTCATGACTGCATTTGAAATTCCTGAGGACATCTATGCTGACTATTGCACACCTGATGAAGCCAAGTTTGGAAAAGAGAACAAAAATCAGCGCAAGGTGCGCATACAGAGGATTGAAAGGAGATGGGCAAGAGAATGGAGGGAGTACAGATATGCAACTCCAAAGTATATGAAGAAATTCGCTCTAAATCCTCCATGCCCAAGAGCTCGATTGGCACCTGGTCAAAAAGCTGATCCCACCAGCCTCAAGCGCGGTGAGGATTTTCCTGAAGAATGGGCCAAACGCCAAGCCAAGTTGGCAAGACAAGCCAAAGAAGCAGTGAGGAAATTTAATGAAGACTCTGCTGCTGCTGCTGCCACAAAGGCCTCTGACAAGCCTAGAAAATCAATGGCAAAGAAGCCTGCTCACAAGCCAAGTGCTTCATCAACTATGCCCTCACGGCCAAGCTCCTTAGCAATGCCCTCTCGGCCAGAATCTTCAAAGCCCTCAAGGCCAATGCCTCACGCTGCTCCTGCTCCTCCAAAGTCCTCAGTTGCTCCGACAAAGTCCTCAACACTTGTACATCTGGCCACATGCCAAAGGACTACAGGCATCTCCATTGCCTCTGGTGTCTCAGCAAGTTCCTCAACTGCACCAAATTCTTCATCAGGCCCCACTCTGCTGAAGACAAAGGCCACTGCTGGACGAGGTCCTCAGCCTAGTCCGAAGAAGAAACAAGTTGCCTTCCAAGTGCCATCTGACGATGATGCTGATGATGATGAACTTGCAGAAATCATCAGAGATAGGCAAGAAAGGGCCGCTAGAGCCAAAGGGACAACTGTGCCACTACTTTTGGATCCAAAGGCGATCCTCGACTACATTGATCTCTGGCACAAGGACCCAAACACTCCTATGCCTGATTTTCTTTTGACTCCTGGCCAAAGTCACATGCTGACCCATTTCATCTCTGAAGAGAAATAGAAATTTGAGAAGGCCAGACAAATCAAGAAGGCTCAGTTCAGGAAAGAGAAGTTCCTGAAGAACAGTGTTGTCAAAATGACACCTGATGAACTCCTCACGATCCAGTCTGAAATCAAAGCCCTCAGTGATGATTTCAATGCTTATTATGCTCATTGGCAAGGAGCCAAAGTCAGATTTGTCAACCTAAATAAGAAGTTCACCAATGTTGAAGCACCATCGCAACAAGAAATTCCTCAAGCTGAAGCCTCTGCTCAGCAAACTGAAGAACATGCCAGCATCACTGATGATTTTCAGACTGCTGAAGAAAATGCTAGTTCCAGGGCTGATGACTCCATTCCAGCGGCTGAAGAAACTGCCAGGGCATCCACTAGTGGTGCGCCTAAAGAAAATGAAGAAGTCAGGGCAACTGCATCAGTTGCGCCTGAGGAAATACAGACAGATTCCTCATCTCCTCCTGCGCCTACCCCAACTCCTACCCTACCATCTGCATCAGATGTGAGGAAGACCAAGGCTGCAGAAAAGGCTGCAGTGAAGAAAAGGAAAGCATCATCTGCTTCAGATTTTTCAGCTCCGAAGAAAATGAAGACTATGACCAGCTCACTTGAGAATCCCATTGATGCTGTTCCGATTTCCACCATGCCATCAAAGGACCTTGTTCCTTATGGTGAAGAATATGTGATCCCTAGCGGATCTAATGAAGAAAATCATTCTGCTGCTTCGTCAGAGCAGATTGATGAAGAAATTGAAGTGGATGCGATCCCTTCAACACCTGTTGCTTCCTCGCAAATGCCTCAGTTCACAGCTGAAGAGGCCGGCGTTGAAGAAATTGAAGATGAAGACATGGACATTAGATGCACCACACATGTGATGAATGATGACTTTTGGGAGAGTCAGCATCCCAATTCTCCACACTTCACCCCACTACAGCAGATACCTCGGTCCCCCGCACCAACAGTTCAACTGGGCTTTGAAGAAACTCATCCCACCTCATCTGTGCATGAAGAAATTCCAGCCACTAGTGCTGAAGAAACTGCTGCTGCTGATATGTTGAACATGCAGACTGCCACTGAAGAGGAACCAGAACTTCCTCAGCCTGAAGAACCGGAGATTGTGATTCCTGAGGTTGTGATGCAACTCACTGACACTCCTATGCCCAGGCCAAAGGATCCATTCTCAAAGAAGCAAAAGTTCAAGGCTGCTGATTTCTTCAACGAGCATGTGTTCTTCACTGCTTATGATCCCTATGATTCTGCTCACATAAGGAAGAGGCGTTTTTGGACTGCTAGTCAAGCAAACTTTTATTCCTCTGTGCTATTCAACAAAGACAAAGTCTTCGATCATGCACACATTCCTCACGTGGACATGGAATCTCTGCCGTGCTTCGAGCCAGTCCTCAGTGTTCTTCACGAAGCTGGATTACTGAATTTCTGCACTGACATCCGTGATTGGAATGAAGAACTCATTCTTCAATTCTATGCGACGCTGCACATCACAGGAAATTCTGAAGATGTGAACTCATGGGTGGTGGACTGGATGTCAGAAAATACTCACTACAAGGCACCAGCAACTGAATTGCTTCGTGTCCTCCCACTCAGTCCTCCCCTTGATGGTGCACGTTGCATTTACAATGAACCTGAGCTTACAAATCATTACATGCAAGTGCTGATGAAGCCTTTGAAGCCAGGGCAAGCTCCTCGAACCAAATTCCTCGTCAAGGAATTACTGTATGTGCCACAGACTGTCTATCACATTCTGACAAAGACAATGAGTCCTATCAAAGGCCACGACTCAAATGATGAAGAAGTCGTTGGCATCATGAAGAATATGCTTTTCAACATCGTTCATGGCGTTCCCGTCAACTTCCATGATTTCTTCATGAGGACTCTGGCAAATATTGCTATGTCACCATTTGAGCTGAAGCCTTATGCGCCATGGATTATGAAATTCATCAGGACAAGGTCTTCACTCAACTACAAGGCTGATACTCTGAACCATGGCAGTTTCTAGCCTCCAATTTAAGTCCTCAAATGGACATTTTCCTCAGCTAATGACAAAGGCAAGGAAACTGTTGTGATAGATGAAGGCATTCGTCCATTGGATGGTCAATTTCGCAAGGCTGCATCCTACTCCACCAATGATGACTCTGCCACACATGAATCTGCCGCCAACACCTCTGCCAAGCAAATTCCTCAAGCCACTGCACCCAGGGTGATGACTGATCATGAGTTACTCCTCAGTCTTCATCAGAAAGTTGCTCGCAATCATAAATGGGTCAAGCGTCAGTTTGGTTCCATTCTTTACAACATGAACTCAACCCACAATGCCGTGAATAAAAACCAATACTACCTCCATGAAACCTTCAACCGTACCTGGGCTATTCTATCTCATATCTATAGCGCCGAAGATCTGAAGAACATGGGTCTCAAGGAAGAATTTGACTGGTCTGCACCTCCACCGAAGAAATTCAAGAAGGTCAAGGTTCCTTCCTTGGTGGCCAGCTCCTATTCTTCATCGTGCGACACTGATGGAAATGAAGACTTGGACAACACTGCGACAGGCCCTACTACGACAACCGACCCCAGCAACGCTGGCGCTCCTCCATCAAATTGATAGTCTTCAGAGGCGTTAGTCCTCAGTTTCGATCCTTTTTGGTCATTAGATAACAAAGGGGGAGAAATCCGAGTTAGTCTTCAAGCGGGTCTATTATATGGGCGTTTTTTTGCTAAGTTACAACTCTCGTTCTTCTGAAATTTTTATTGGATCGAGTTGTAATCTTAAACCCGATGGTGCTCTGATACTTTTGATGCACTATGCTCTGATTCTGCATGCTTGTTCCTCGTTAATATTATTTCACGCATGTTGAATCTCCTTAGGCACCATATTTCATCTTGCATTTCAAATTCTTCAAATTATATGTCAAATGTAGGTATGAATTACAAGATATAGGGGGAGAACTCCATGATTCAACTCTTCAAGTGTGCATTGCTTCAAAAGCAAATTCCTCTCTATGCACATCTTCAGGGGGAGTTCTTCTATATCTTGCAATCAAATTCCTCAATATCAGTACTTACACTTCATATGTTTATCCCCGTTGAAAACTTAACCTATATTGTCATCAATCACCAAAAAGGGGGATATTGTAAGTGCATCTAGTGCCCCTTAGTGATTTTGGTGTATTGAAGACTTATAGGTTAAGGGTCTAATGTGTTTATGAGTGTACACAGGTCTATAAGTCCATGAGGAGTTTGATATTTACAGAGAAAGTCGACCCCTAAAAATGAATATCTTCGACTGAAGATTTTGGTATTCCTGAAGACTTTCATGAAGACTTTGAAAGCGAAGAAATTGGTGTATCCATGAAGACTTGATATTCATGCAAGGAATATGAAGCTTGAAGACTTTCGTTTTCATAGTTTTGTTTTTCCTTTTCTTGAGTCATAGGAAACACCGTACTGTTAAAGGGGGTCGAGGAAATACTAAGGAAAAATTCCCATGTGATGCTCAACTCAAAATCCTACACCTACCAATCCCTTCGAGTGAAGCCATTGGAAATCTCATACAGTTTAGTCAATTTCTTCAGTGACAGAGACAAAGTTCTTCTGGTCACTGAGGAATTTGTTCTGACTGAGGAGTTAGGAATTCGCCAGTGCGAATTGCCTACACAGTGAGGAACATGATAGCCCTGAGGAATTTGAGAGTCAAATTTCCGACCGTTGCTATGATGCACGCCAGCTGTCCCAAAATATCTTATCTGCCTAATGGTCATATCATTGAAGGGCATTTATGTCTTATCATGTCGGGCTGCTCCCTAGGCTATAAATAGCTGCCCCCAACAACCACTAGCTGGTTGGCTGCTCCGAGAGAAACTGACACTTGTCATTTGAGAGCAACCCATCCTCCGAGGACTTTGAGCGAAAATCATCGAGTGAGGAAAATCCAAACCCAAACACCCACAAACCCAAAGTGATTGAGCATCACTGAAGAGATTGATCCTGTGTGCATCCGACGCTTGTTACCTTTGAAGATTGTGCTTCTTCCAGACGGTTAGGTGTCATGGTCTAGAGCATCCAAGAGGAATTGTGGATTGCCGAGTGACCAAAGTCTGTGAAGGTTTGGAAGTCGCCCGAAGACTTACCATGAGTGATTGGACGAGGTCTGTGTGACCTTAGCTCAAGAAGAATACAGTGAGGACTTGGTGTCCTGAGCTGCGTGCTCAGTGACTGGGTGTCCGGGACTATGTGTCCTCGAGTTTAAATACTCAGCCGCTCCAACCAGATGTACAACTGAGACAACAGTTGGAACTGGTCTACCAAATCATTGTCTTCACCAACCTTACTGGTTCTATTTCCTCAACTCCTTCATTTCCTCATTACTGTGTTGAGTGTTTGTTCATATCTGTGTTTGAAGACTTTGACTGAAGACTTTCTCAATTTCCTCAGTTCAATTTCTTCAGTCTATTTGTCTTTATCTTGTGTTATCCTATGTTTACGCTTTCCGTACTCTGTGTTTGTCTTCATCTCATCATGATGACTGAGGGAGTCCTGGACTAGGGGTTGTCCGGATAGCCGAACTATCATCATCGGCCGGACTCCAAGACTATGAAGATACAAGATTGAAGACTTCGTCCCGTGTCCGGATGGGACTTTCCTTGGCGTGGAAGGCAAGCTTGGTGATACGGATATGTAGATCTCCTACCATTGTAACCGACTCTGTGTAACCCTAGCCCTCTCCGGTGTCTATATAAACCGGATGGTTTTAGTCCATAGAAAAACAACAATAACAACAATCATACCATAGGCTAGCTTCTAGGGTTTAGCCTCCTTGATCTCGTGGTAGATCTACTCTTGTAACATCCACATCATCAATATCAATCAAGCAGGACGCAGGGTTTTACCTCCATCAAGAGGGCCCGAACCTGGGTAAAACATCGTGTCCCTTGTCTCCTGTTACCATCCGCCTAGACGCACAGTTCGGGACCCCCTACCCGAGATCTGCCGGTTTTGACACCGACATTGGTGCTTTCATTGAGAGTTCCTCTGTGTCATCACAGATAGGCTCGATGGCTCCTTCGATCATCAACAACGACGCGGTCCAGGGTGAGACTTTTCTCCCCGGACAGATCTTCGTATTCGGCGGCTTTGCACTGCGGGACAATTCGGTTGGCCATCTGGAGCAGATCGAAAGCTACGCCCCTGGCCGTCAGGTCAGATTTGGAAGTCTTAACTTCATGGCTGACATCCGCGGAGACTTGATCTTCAACGGATTCGAGCCACAGCCGAGCGCGCCGCACTATCACGATGGGCATGATTTAGCTCTGCTGCCGGACAGTGCCCTGGAGGCCGCACACGAGTCTGCTCCGACCCTCGATTCGAAGCCAGCTGTGCAGATCGAGGACGGGTGGTTAGACACCGCCTCTGGGGCTGCAACCTCTACGGCGATAGAGCCGAATACTGACTTTGTCCCTTCTGAAGCTCGTGACTCCAAGGTGCCGGACTCCTTGCCGGACTCCAAACCTCCCGCGCCCCCACCAATCGAATCCGACTGGGTGCCGATCATGGAGTTCGCCGCCGCAAACATCTTTCAACACTCACCTTTTGGCGACATTCTGAGCTTGCTAAAATATCTCTCGTTATCAGGAGAGCCCTGGCCGGACTGCGGCCAGGACGGTTGGGATGCGGACGACGAAGAAATTCAAGACCCACCCGCCACCCACTTAGTAGCCGCTGTCGATGATCTAACCGACATGCTAGACTTCGACTCCGAAGACATCGACGGTATGGACGACGATGCTGGAGACGACCAAGAACCAGCGCCTACTAGGCATTGGAAAGCCACCTCGTCATACAGCATATACATGGTGGATATCCCAAAGGATGGGAATGGCGAAGGAACAGCGGAGGAAGATCCCTCCAAGAAACAGCCCAAGCGCCGGCGTCAGCGGCGCCGCTCCAAGTCCCGCCACAGCAAGAATGGCGATTCCGGCACCGGAGATAATAATACCCCACACAGCGCCGAAGACAACCCCCTCCAGCAAGATTCAGCGCAGGAGGACGGAGATGCCAGCCCTCACAAGAGGGCGGCAGACGAAGAGGTAGAGGAAGATAGTTACATGCCTCCCTCTGAAGACGAGGCAAGCCTCGACGACAACGAATTTGTCGTGCCTGAGGATCCCGTCGAACAAGAGCGTTTCAAACGCAGGCTTATGGCCACGGCAAACAGCCTCAAGAAAAAGCAGCAACAGCTTAGAGCTGATCAGGATCTGCTAGCCGACAGATGGACGGAAGTCCTGGCGGCCGAAGAGCATGAGCTCGAATGCCCCTCCAAAAGCTACCCCAAATGCAAGTTGCTCCCCCGATTAGACGAGGAGGCATATAAAACTGCATCACCAGAGCACAATACGGCTGACCGGCCACCTCGTGGCCGCGACAGAGAGGCCTCTAGGCTCTTCACTAGAACCATACCCCAGCATCGCTCGAACAGCACAAGGCCACAGGGGAATGCTCCGGACTTGCGAGATATATTGGAGGATAAGGCAAGACAATCAAGATCGATCTACGGATCGCGTGGGCGCCCCATGATACATGACGACAACCGTCGCGCCGGACACAGTAAGTCCGGCCGGGCCGAACACAATTGACAAAGCTCGTTGGAGCTTTGTCGCGATATAGCCCAATACAGAGGCGCCGCACACCCACTATGCTTCACAGACGAAGTAATGGATCATCAAATCCCCGAAGGGTTTAAACCCGTGAATATCGAATCCTATGACGGCACAACAGACCCCACGGTTTGGATTGAAGACTATCTCCCACTCAAGCTTAAAGGACCAGCTCGGCATTGGCTTAACAGCTTGCCAGCAGAATCAATTGGATGTTGGGAGGACCTGGAAGCCGCATTGCTTGATAACTTCCAGGGCACGTATGTGCGACCACCAGACGCTGACGACCTAAGCCACATAATTCAGCAGCCAGACGAATCGGCCAGACAATTCTGGACACGGTTCTTAACTAAGAAAAATCAAATCGTCGACTGTCCGGATGCGGAGGCCCTCGCAGCCTTCAAACATAACATCTGCGATGAGTGGCTTGCCCGGCACCTGGGACAGGAAAAGCCAAAATCCATGGCAGCCCTCACATCACTCATGACCCGCTTTTGCGCTGGAGAGGACAGCTGGCTAGCTCGCAACAACAACCTTAGCAAAAATTCCGGCAGTCCGGATACCAAGGATCGCAATGGCAGGTCACATCGCAACAAGAATAAACGCCGCATTAACGGCGACAATAATGAGGATACGGTAGTCAACACCGGATTCAGAGGCTCGAAACCCGGTCAGCAGAAGAAGCCATTCAAAAGAACTACTACGGGTCCGTCCAACTTGGACCGAATACTCGATCACTCTTGCCAGATACACGGCACCCCCGAAAAGCCAGCCAACCACACCAACAGGGACTGTTGGGTATTCAAGCAGGCAGGCAAGCTAATTGCCGAAAACAATGACAAGGGGCTACATAGCGATGACGAAGAAGAGACCCGACCACCGAACAACAGAGGACAGAAGGGTTTTCCCCCCACAAGTGTGGACGGTGAATATGATATACGCAACCCACATACCCAAGAGGGAGCGGAAGCGTGCACTCAGGGACGTATACGCGATGGAGCCAGTCGCCCCGAAATTCAACCCATGGTCCTCTTGCCCGATCACTTTTGATCGAAGGGACCACCCCACCAGCATCCGCCACGGCGGATTCAGCGCATTGGTTTTAGACCCAATCATCGATGGATTTCACCTCACCAGAGTCCTAATGGACGGCGGCAGAAGCCTGAACCTGCTTTATCAGGACACAGTGCGCAAGATGGGCATAGACCCCTCAAGGATTAAACCCACAAAGACGACCTTCAAAGGTGTCATACCAGGTGTAGAGGCCAATTGTACGGGCTCAGTCACACTGGAAGTGGTCTTCGGATCCCCGGATAACTTCCGAAGCGAGGAGTTAATCTTCGACATAGTTCCGTTCCGCAGCGGCTATCATGCTCTGCTCGGACGGACCGCGTTTGCAAAGTTCAACGCGGTGCTGCACTACGCATACCTCAAGCTCAAGATTCCAAGCCCTCGAGGAGTCATCACGGTCAACTGAAACACCAAGCGCTCCCTCCGAACGGAGGAACATACAGCGGCTCTCGCGGCAGAAGTACAATGCAGCCTCTTAAGGCAATTCTCGAGTCCGGTCGTTAAGCGACCGGACACGGCCAAGCGTGCCCGAAGTAACCTACAACAAGACCACCTGGTGCGTTCCGAGCACGCATAGCAATGCGACCCCAACCCCAGCCCTCGCAAGATCGCAAGACTGGTCCTTCGCGTACATGATTACGCTCTGGAGATACCATGGGCATAGGGGAAGGGGCACGACCACGACAGGCCCAAAATGCGGCTCAACCACATCAGGGGCTCCCAAGTGTGTCATTTCCTTTTATTTTTTCCTTTTTTTCTTTCTTACCCGCAGGACTCCATTTACCAGAGGCCCTGTCCCTCAGTACACCGGCTGAACTCACGATGCAACAGCCAGAGAAGGAGAAATGTTGCGACGAATATCAAGGTGGTCTCCCTTACGAGCATTAAATCTGTTTTATACACCACTCCGCAGCCTACCCCTGGAGGGGGACATGTTTAATAGTCCCGTCCCTTGCTTATCGCATTATTTGTATCGTTCTGCTTCATAGCAGTACTTCTTAAATAAAACAATGCAGCACCTTTTTGCATATAATTGCATTTCTTTCTTATACATATGTTCATTTGCGACATGTTGCATCCGTACACTTTGGTACGGCTAAAAACACCAGGGGCTTATGTTCCCCACATCATGGTGTGATAAGTCCGAACACTTTCACAAGTGCGGCACTCCGAACTTATAGCATTATATGCATCAGCTCCGAATCATGTCCTGGGTCAATAGTTGGGTTTGCCCGGCTCCCATGTTTTGGTACCTTACGTTCCGCTGTATCGGCTAAGGTAGCACTAGGAGAACCACTGCGATTGCGCCCCAGTTGAGCTGGGTTAACGCCTCAGTGGAGAAAGCTAAAACTGACTGTCATGATGAGGCGAGAGCCGGTCGCTGTTCGAGAGGTTTTTTCGAGTCCCTAAAGACTTATGCCGCTTAGAGCGAGGAACCGGCTTTGTCCGGCCCAGGCGTGGATAGCACCCCGAATTCGGCCTTCCGAACACTAGGGGCTTCACCGAAATTTAAAATTATAGAATTCTATGGCTAAGTGAGAGTGTTCAAGCATTATAAGTCCGGTTGCCTAGTTCGTCGTGTTGAGCGCCTCCCTAGATGGACCCAAATATGGGAACAAGAGTGCTCAAATTTATACCGAACACCCCAACACTCGTGGCATGGGGGCTGAAGCCGACGACTTGCCATCTCTCAGATTTGATAAACAGCCGCACAGAAGGTAATATTTTAAATCAACAAGCGTTCCTTAGCGCATATGAACAAAGTTTTCTGCGCACAGGATAACAAAATGCGAGTTTACTCAAATATTACATTATTGGAGCACTCACCTGCAATAGTGCGGGCACCCTTCAGGACACTCTTATAATACATCTCGGGCGTGCGATACTCCTTGCCCGGCGGTGGCGCATCCGTCACAAGCTTCTCAGCATCCATCTTGCCCTAGTGCACCTTAGCACGGGCAAGGGCCCGACGGGCACGTTCAATACAGGCGGATCGCTTGATGACCTCAACCCATGGACATGCATCCACCATCCGCCGCACCAGGCCGAAGTAGCTCCCAGGCATGGCCTCATTGGGCCACAGTCGAACTATTAGGCCCTTCATGGCCTGTTCGGCCACCTTGTGGAGCTCGACCAGCTGCTTCAGCTGGTCGCTAAGGGGAACCGGAAATACCGGCCTCAGCATACTGAGACCAGAAGACCTTCTCCGTCGCGCTCCCCTCCTTGGTCCTGTAGAAAGCGGCAGCATCAGACACGCTGCAGGGCAGATCTGCGAATGCTCCTGGAGAGCTCCGAATTCGGGTAAGTAACACGTAATCCACATCCACATGCTTGCTTTGCATGAAAAATGCCTTACCCGACGCTATTTTCTTCAACGCCTCGATTTCCTGGAGGGCCTTGCAGGCTTCGGCCTTAGCGGCTTTGGCACTATCAAGAGCCGATGCAAGCTCGGACTGTCGAGTCTTCGAGTCACGCTCCAATGTCTCATGTTTTTCCATGAGAGCCTGGAGCTCTTGCCGTACCTCCGCCAACCGCGCCTCCTGCTTCTCTCGCTCGGCACGCTCCGCGGCCGCATTACGTTCGGCCACGGACACTGCCTCCTTCAGGGTCGCCACCTCGTTTGTGGCCCCTGCAATACCCATATTATCCTTGTCATTCTTTTTGCAACCAAATCCTTATCTGTAAGGTACAACTTTAATAAGGTGTGACGGTGTCCTGGACTAGGGGGTACTCACCACGTCGTCTCCCGATCAGTTGGATTGGACCGAGGACCCCCATGGCCGTATACTCATGGGCCAGTCCGGACAGCTGCCGCATAAAAGGAAGAATCAACAAGACTTGGCGATCAAGACAAGGACTCCTCCCCCACCGGCGTATTCGGCTAGGACTCTTGTTATCCTAGGCCTCTGGTGCATTATATAAACAGGGGGCCAGGCTAGTCGATAGACATATACAACAACAATCATACCATAGGCTAGCTTCTAGAGTTTAGCCTCCTTGATCTCGTGGTAGATCTACTCTTGTAATACCCACATCATTAATATCAATCAAGCAGGACGTAGGGTTTTACCTCCATCAAGAGGGCCCGAACCTGGGTAAAACATCGTGTCCATTGTCTCCTGTTACCATTGATCCTAAGACGCACTGCTTGGGACCCCCTACCCGAGATCCGCCGGTTTTGACACCGACGTTGGTGCTTTCATTGAGAGTTCCGCTGTGTGATCGGCGAAAGGATCAATGGCTCGACTGCAGGTCAACTGCGACGTCGGCTTCTTTGCCACCAGCTCAACTGGTCCCCTTGGCTTGACCGAGGACTGCGCCCTACCTCCGATCGTCATGTTCGGATGAAGGCCTTCATCAACATCAACTCCGATCTCTATTAAGATCATGGAGGAATCATCCAGGGAGCCCGGGGGCTCAACGTCAACATTGCCCTCAGGCGACCGTACTATTTTTCTGGATAGCGTACTTGTGTCTGCCGCCACCGCCTCCTCGGGTGTCGTTTTAACGATCGCTTCGGTGGAATTGTGCGAAATTAAGTCTACAACAACCCTGCAAAAATTTCGTCGAGTTCCGATGGAGGAATCCCCGGCAATCTCCGATATACCGGAGCCCTGTTGAATCTGGACGAGAATCCGGACGAGTTTAGGGCGTGGTATCCAGCATCTAGCTCAGACGTCCTTTGGAGGATCCAACCGATGATTTGCTGCGGAATTCCCATATCTACCACCTGCCAAAAATTCAGCTCGATCCGACCGTCCAAACTCCGGGACACTTCCGATTAGTGCATCACTTTTTGGATCTGTTTTCTGCGCGAGAACGAATTCGACCCAAATTCGTCTTCTTTATGAATGGGATCTCGGACATCCTTTTTGAAGGAAGTTTTCGTATGGGGTGTTGTGTTTTATTCTCAAACACATCCCAGTAGTATTAAAAGTATTCTTGCAATACGAACTTCACCGTCGCGCCGGTGTCAAACCAGCCCGACAACATCACTGACACGTCGTCGCTTTGTTGAGCCGAGCTCAATTTCTTCGGATCATCATCTCGGCAAGCCGAACAAGAGTCCAGCATCGCGAAGGATAAATCATCACCAACATCGCCGCCCCACGGATTACACGGAGCGGGCATACCGGCATCACCGCACGGTCGCTTCGTCAAGCCGACATCGACCACGTCACGACCTGCATCGGCAGGGCCGCACTATTGCTTCTTCAAGCTGGTGTCCATCACGCCGACTTACTTCGACATCTCGGCTGGACCGGGGGCTTCGCCATCTCTTCATCAACCTACTCCGGACACTTCAGCGTCACTAGCCGACCAGACATGGGTGTGCGGATCGTGTCCCAATTTTGGGAATCACCTTCCTTCGGATTGCTACAACAAATAAACCAGGTGCTATTAATCCTAGTATTTCCTTTTTGCTTGTTTGGGTTAAATTTTTCCCAAGGAATTATTACTCTGGTTAGTCCAGCATATGTACACAGGTCTATCAAATGGTGGCCGCATTATCGACGGTCGCATGATGGTTCGGTCAGTTTCTGTACACAGTTCGGCGAACGCCGCATCCGAAACTCGGGCCGACCTGTGAATCCAGGCTTTGCCATGCCTTTATTGCATTACGCCGACGACCTGCATCGACATCGACTTCGGCGCCAGGCCATATTTCTTTTACTACTCACTTTGCATAAATTATTTATTATGCAACATTTTTTTTAATTCCTATTATTACTATTATCCCCGGTCTGCACTATTTTTTGTGCACAGGAAAATGATCCAACCGGACTATATCCTTTGGCGTCACCTCGGCTGGACGGGGGGCTTCGTCAACACTTCATTACCCCATGCCGGGGACTTCGGCATCACTCTGCCGTCCTGCATTGACCGTGCTATGTCACCACTTCGGAGTGCTGAGCTCCTTGCTCCGCCACCTCGGGACCGGCTTGGGGGATGGAACCTTGTCCCGCATCAAGCTTGGACCGCGTCGTCAATACCGAACACATTAACCAGCTAAGTTGCCTTCATGCTCAAAGTTTTAAATTTCTAACTTGTGTTCGGTTCGACCAAGAATTATACTTTTTTGTAAAAAAGTTGCTTGTAAAAACTTTTTCCTTGTCGAAACTTTGTTTGCACACACTTGACGTGCTACCCGCGCTCATTATACCTGGGGGCTTCTTTAACAGAAGCTTATTAATACGGGCTTTATGCCCAACACATGTGTCACACTTCCGCATGTACCTTTTATTCACCATTATATGCATCGATATGACTTAAGTTTTGGCCAAGCTGGGTTGCCTGGCTCTTGTACTTACCCCTACGTTCCCGATTGTTCGGCTAGGTGGTAAAGGGAGCACCTCTGCGATTGTTACTGCCGGGTCAGCCGGATATGTACCTCAGACTGGGTGAAGCCGAAAGCTAGCATTCTTAAGGGAATACTCGGTCGGTGAACTAAAAGATGATTTCTTACCTATTTAATTACCTGCCCATAGATGTTTTTCTGCTCTTTTCGCAGTCCGGACATGCACTTTAGGGCATGCCTCCCAGGGAAAGGAACCCCTAACGGAACTATTCTCCCTGGAAGATGTTTCTTACTAACCATGTAATATAACATAACTAGTTGGGCACTTGTCTGATAAAGCACTAATGACCCCTACGCCTGGTCTCCACGCATGCCCCGGTTTTTATAACCGCGAGGGTATTCGGACACACTCCAGACTATTGGGTCCAGAGGTTGAAGCGAAAAGGTCCGTTACGACAAACGATCTACAATCCG
The DNA here is from genome assembly GCF_002162155.2 of Triticum dicoccoides. Classification (NCBI taxonomy): domain Eukaryota; kingdom Viridiplantae; phylum Streptophyta; class Magnoliopsida; order Poales; family Poaceae; genus Triticum; species Triticum dicoccoides. The sequence continues at coordinate 767,193,765 of NC_041383.1, read as the reverse complement.
GCTAGAAGGCATTCTACATGTCACCTTACATTTTATAGTCAAATTTTACCCAAGTCGCTTGGGGGCTCTTATATTTATTTGAGCCGTTTTATACTAAGTGTTTTTCTTCTTAGTCGTTGCAAAGTTAAAGCACGACAGAAGCACTTTTTTCTAAAGTCCAATTTTCGGATCGGCACCGAACACTTGATCTTGTTCGGACGTCATGTTTTTACTGACGTTTTTTGGTTTTTAAAGCTTATGGCACTTTTAACTATTTGTGTGTTTTCAGCACAAGTCTCGCAGTGCAACGCCGGACACCTTTAGAGATTCGGCAAAAACATTCTCGGATATTGCTATATATGCATCAGCTTCGAATTGTGTCTTCGGTCAATAGTTGGGTTGCCCGGCTCCCGCGCTTGCCTCCTACGTTCCGCTTGGTTCGGCTAGGTGTGCAAAGGGAGAACCACTGCGATTGTGCTTCCAGCTCGCATGGTCAAGCACCTCAGTGGAGAAAGCCGAAAACTAACTGTCACAATAGGTGTAAACTGGTCAGCGATCCGATGACTATATTAAATGACGGGCCATTCATTGGCCGAAGTGTTTCCGGCTTGACCTCGACTGTCGCCGAACACTATCGGGGGCTATTAACTGGCCTCCCAAACTAAATCCTCGATATTTTGCTCTTACATTGGAGCAGAGGTTTCATGATCATGCTTAGCATGACAACCCAAAGAAAGGAACCGATAGCGGGACTATTTTCTCTGGAAGACATTTCTTCTGTTAAACAGTAATATAACATGTCTCTCCGCGTACCTTTGTTTATAAAACCATATGGCCATATTGCCTTGTTTGTTGTAAATCTTTGCCCTCATAAAGGCTTAATAAAGTAGGACAAACACTCCTCGGCTATTGGCCGAGGAGGTGGAAGCCGATGGTCGGTCAACAAAGTTTTGTACAATGCGGATCCGAGCATTAATGACGTAAAGTACTTGGATACATAGAGTCATTACACATAATTTGTGATTTTACTATGGATATCGATCCTTAATTCGGCCTCCCGTGCCCGCATTAAGGCTCGGGGGCTACTGGGCTTCGGGCTTATTACTTACCAATATTAAAGGGGCACATCAATCCCCTGATCTGGTGTTGCCACCCGACCAGTGTCTCGGGCGCTACTGCATTGCCTGTTCTATGCAAAAAAATTAAGTGCAATACAGTTTCCGAGGAGATTTTGATCCTCAGGTTGGTCGGCCGCACCCAACCCGAGTCTCGAGGACTGAGCATGCCGCTTTTTGTGTCCTGAAGTATTCTGCCGAGCTAGGACTTGATCCTCAGACCGATTTTGCAAATCAACCTGAGTCTCAGCGGCTATGGGGATCAGCGGTCTTATGTCATCCTTCATGTGCATCTCGGGTTTTAGACCGATACCCACCTTGATGGCTACTGGCTATATATCTCGCCGGAGAATAAATTGCATCAATAAAAAACATTGACCAAAAATCAGCCCATGACCGAGGTGCTTAACCACCTCGGAAGCAGTCCGGCATAAAGCTCGGGCGCTAGTGGCTGGCTCCATAGAGGACATTTCCGACATTAAGCTCGGCTAAACTCCTTCAAACTTCTTTGAACCAAGGTGATCTACGACACCTCGGATACAGTCCGGCGTTGGAGCTCAGATACATAGTCCGGCGTTAGAGCTAGGAAGCAGTCCGGCATTGGTGCTCGGCTGCAAAAGATACCTCGAATGCAGTCCGGCGTTGGAGCTCGGACACAAGATGACGTTGCCGCCCGGGAACAAATTCAAGCCCGAGGTGTGGCATAAAAATAACAAGGCATTGATAAAGGCCGGAAACTTAAAGGGGCTCCTCGGATACCCGACGTATAAAATCGTCGAATGCATTTCGGCGATCCTCAAGATCGAAGATGAGAAGATTTGTTGAACCAGTTTTCAAGACCGGCAACCGAAGATGAAGAACAGTTCGGAAGAATCGAGGAGCGTCCCTAACTTGAAGACCGGTTCAGGGGGCTACTGACGGTGTCCTGGACTAGGGGGTACTCACCACGTCGTCTCCCGATCAGTTGGATTGGGCCGAGGACCCCCATGGCCGTATACTCATGGGCCAGTCCGGACAGCTGCCGCATACAAGGAAGAATCAACAAGACTTGGCGATCAAGACAAGGACTCCTCCCCCACCGGCGTATTCGGCTAGGACTCTTGTTATCCTAGGCCTCTGGTGCATTATATAAACAGGGGGCCAGGCTAGTCGATAGACATATACAACAACAATCATACCATAGGCTAGCTTCTAGAGTTTAGCCTCCTTGATCTCGTGGTAGATCTACTCTTGTAATACCCACATCATTAATATCAATCAAGCAGGACGTAGGGTTTTACCTCCATCAAGAGGGCCCGAACCTGTGTAAAACATCGTGTCCCTTGTCTCCTATTACCATTGATCCTAAGATGCACTGCTTGGGACCCCCTACCCGAGATCCGCCGGTTTTGACACCGACAAGGTGCTACTCACCTTCTTTATCCTCGAGTTGCTTCTTGGCACGGCCGAGCTTGTTCTCGGACCGCTCGAGGTTTTGCTTCAAAGCATTGACCTCCACAGTCAGTGCGACAGATGTCAGCAGGGTAGCCTGCAATCCCATATCGACATATTTTTTATGACTCCTGCGTATATCTTTTCAGATCCTCAGTCCGGCTTTTCTTTTCGAACACCGAACCGAGCATCAGGGGCTACTGTCTATGCGGTACTATTTTACATATATTAATATTCTTACCTCAAAGCCTGATAGAAGGCTGCTGCAGGCTTCGGTCAGCCCGCTTTTGGCAAGCTGGACCTTCTGAATCACCGCACTCATGACAGTGCGGTGTTCCTCCTTGATGGAAGCGCCGTTGAGCGCCTCCAGCAAGTTATTTGGCGCCTCCAGTTGGACGGAGGCCGCCGGCGCCACGGTCTTGCCCTTCTTGCGAAGGGGCCGCCCGCCGGACTCCGGAACCACTGCAGGTTCCGGTGCGGAGTCCGGCACAAAGTCCGGGAGGTCGCCCTGTGCTACCTCCGGGTCCTCCTCCTCTGGATGGGTCCCTCTCTGGGATCCCACCTCGACATCGTCAGCGTCGCGGGGAGAAGAGGCGGTTGGAAGTGAAGTGCTGTTCACATCCGACGAACCCAAGGACCCACTCGACGAAGCGGGAAGATCGTCCTTGGGCGGACTGCAGGGTTGTATGCGGCGTTATAAAGACACCAAGTGGCAAAAAGAAAAATCATGAAGTCATTCGGGAGTTCGGATACTTACGATCTCGCTAGGGGCTTGGCCCTTGGAGGCCAATCCTCGTCGTCGTCACCGGTGTTGGCGGAACAGTCCGGGGGAAGAGTCCTTCCCTTCTTGGACCCTTCGGCCTCCCTAGCTAGGGAGGCCTTCCTTTTCTTCCCTCCCCCCGCTGGGGGAGAGACCTTTTTCTTCTCCTCCTCGTCCTCGGGGGAGGAGTCCGCCTCGGAGTCGTCAGACACCTGAAAACGGGAACTCTTTCGAGTACCCGTGGCCTCCTTCTTGGCCTTCTTCTCCGGCACCACATGGGGTGCTGGAACCAGCAGCCCCGCCAGATGGGCATCCACTGGGTCTTCTGGCAAAGGGGCCGGACAGTTAGTCTGCTCGGCCTTCTTCAGCCAGTCCTGTCAAAGGAAAGGGAGTTTAGATCCCGCATAGAGTCAAACTACGGAAAACAAGTGTCCCGTAAAGGGTAAGATCATTTACCTTGTCAACCTCACGCTGCGAGCGGAATCCACGATCTTCGGTAGAGGATGCGGGGGCCTCGGCGCCCTTAAAAAGCACCTTCCAGGCATCTTCATACCTAGTGTCGAAGAGCCCGCTCAAGGTTCGGTGCTGAGCCGGATCGAACTCCCACAGTTTAAAGGCCCGTTGTTGGCACGGGAGGATCCGGCGGATGAGCATGACCTGGACTACGTTGACAAGCTTGAGCTTCTTGTCCACCAGCTTCTGGATACAGGCTTGGAGTCCGGTCAGCTCCTCCGAATCGCCCCAAGTCAGGCCACTCTCCTTCCAAGAGGTGAGCCGTGTGGGGATGCCAGATCTGAATTCGGGGGCCGCTGCCCATTTAGGGTCACGTGGCTCGGTGATGTAGAACCACCCCGATTGCCACCCCTTGATGTTTCCACGAAGGCGCCCTCGAGCCAAGTAACATTGGGTATCTTGCCCACCATGGCGCCTCCGCATTCCGCTTGATTCCCCTTCACGACCTTCGGCTTGACATTGAAGATCTTGAACCACAAGCCAAAGTGGGGCTGGATGCAGAGGAAAGCCTCGCACACGAGATAAACGCCAAAATGTTGAGGATGAAATTCGGGGCCAGATCATGGAAATCCAGGCCGTAGTAGAACATGAGCCCCCGGACAAAGGGGTGAAGTGGGAAGCCCAGTCCGCAGAGGAAATGGGGAAGGAATACCACCCTCTCATGGGGCCTGGGGGTGGGGATGAGCTGCCCCTTGTTGGGGAGCCGGTGCGCGATGTCGCTGGACAGGTATCCGGCGCCGCGCAGCCTCTCGATGTGCCCCTCCGTAATGGAGGAGGCCATCCACTTGCCTCCCGCTCCGGACATGGCTGGAGAAGGTCGAGGCGAGATGTGCGGACTTGGGCGCTGAAGCTCGAGTGCGCGGAGATGGATAAGCAAAGGAGGAAGAAGGCGTAGGTAAAAAGGTGGATCCTTATCCCCTTATATATGGACAGACGAAACTATGCATCCCCACCAGCCTGGTAAAACTCGCTTTTCTCCCAAGTGCCGCAATCAATGTCGCGGTTGGGTTACCCACGTCCGTATTGATGAGAATCCCGGAATAAGGGGAGCACGATCTCTGCTTCGACAAGACGTGCCAAGGAAACCGCTTCGCTAAACGCGCTAAGGCGGTATAATAAAAACGAGTAAAGGCTTGGTTGTGGTGTGACGTCACGCCACGAAATACGTCAGCAGATTGAACTTGTGTAAATATTATTCTCTCTACGGTGGAATGTGGAATTTATTTTGCAGAGATGGACACTATCCTGGTGTTCACAATCTTCTACAAATTATTCGGAGGAGGAACCCGCCTTGCAATGCCGAAGACAATATGCGCGCCGGACTCGTCGTCATTGAAGCCTGGTTCAGGGGCTACTGAGGGAGTCCTGGACTAGGGGGTGTCCGGATAGCTGAACTATCATCATCGGCCGGACTCCAAGACTATGAAGATACAAGATTGAAGACTTCGTCCCGTGTCCAGATGGGACTTTCCTTGGCATGGAAGGCAAGCTTGGCGATACAGATATGTAGATCTCCTACCATTGTAACCGACTCTGTGTAACCCTAGCCCTCTCCGGTGTCTATATAAACCGGATGGTTTTAGTCCGTAGAAAAACAACAATAACAACAATCATACCATAGGCTAGCTTCTAGGGTTTAGCCTCCTTGATCTCGTGGTAGATCTACTCTTGTAACATCCACATCATCAATATCAGTCAAGCAGGACGTAGGGTTTTACCTCCATCAAGAGGGCCCGAACCTGGGTAAAACACCGTGTCCCTTGTCTCCTGTTACCATCCGCCTAGACGCACAGTTCGGGACCCCCTACCCGAGATCCGCCGGTTTTGACACCGACAATGACCATATGTGTATTCTTTCATGCTTACTTCTGAGTACTTATTCCACTGCAAGTAGTTCTTCGCTAAGGAATTTCCTCACCGGCAAATTCCTTAGCGAAGAATTCATAAAAATCGCCTATTCACCCCCTGTCGGTGTCAAAACCGGTGGATCTCGAGTAGGGGGTCCCAAGCAGTGCATCTTAGGATCAATGGTAACAGGAGACAAGGGACACGATGTTTTACCCAGGTTCGGGCCCTCTTGATGGAGGTAAAACCCTACGTCCTGCTTGATTGATATTAATGATGTGGGTATTACAAGAGTAGATCTACCACGAGATCAAGGAGGCTAAACTCTAGAAGCTAGCCTATGGTATGATTGTTGTTGTATATGTCTATCGACTAGCCTGGCCCCCTGTTTATATAATGCACCAGAGGCCTAGGATAACAAGAGTCCTAGCCGAATACGCCGGTGGGGGAGGAGTCCTTGTCTTGATCGCCAAGTCTTGTTGATTCTTCCTTGTATGCGACAGCTGTCCGGACTGGCCCATGAGTATACGGCCATGGGGGTCCTCGGCCCAATCAACCTGATCAGGAGACGACGTGGTGAGTACCCCCTAGTCCAGGACACCGTCAGTAGCCCCCTGAACCGGTCTTCAAGTTAGGGACGCTCCTCGATTCTTCCGAACTATTCTTCATCTTCGGTTGCCGGTCTTGAAAACTGGTTCAACAAATCTTCTCATCTTCGATCTTGAGGATCGCCGAAATGCATTCGACGAGTTTATACGTCGGGTATCCGAGGAGCCCCTTTAAGTTTCCGGCCTTTATCAATGCCTTGTTATTTTTATGCCACACCTCGGGCTTGAATTTGTTCCCGGGCGGCAACGTCATCTTGTGTCCGAGCTCCAACGCCGGACTGCATTCGAGGTATCTTTTGCAGCCGAGCACCAATGCCGGACTGCTTCCTAGCTCTAACGCCGGACTATGTATCTGAGCTCCAACGCCGGACTGTATCCGAGGTGTCGTAGATCACCTTGGTTCAAAGAAGTTTGAAGGAGTTTAGCCGAGCTTAATGTCGGAAATGTCCTCTATGGAGCCAGCCACTAGCGCCCGAGCTTTATGCCGGACTGCTTCCGAGGTGGTTAAGCACCTCGGTCATGGGCTGATTTTTGGTCAATGTTTTTTATTGATGCAATTTATTCTCTGGCGAGATATATAGCCAGTAGCCATCAAGGTGGGTATCGGTCTAAAACCCGAGATGCACATGAAGGATGACATAAGACCGCTGATCCCCATAGCCGCTGAGACTCAGGTTGATTTGCAAAATCGGTCTGAGGATCAAGTCCTAGCTCGGCAGAATACTTCAGGACACAAAAAGCGGCATGCTCAGTCCTCAAGACTCGGGTTGGGTGCGGCCGACCAACCTGAGGATCAAAATCTCCTCGGAAACTGTATTGCACTTAATTTTTTTGCATAGAACAGGCAATGCAGTAGCGCCCGAGACACTGGTCGGGTGGCAACACCAGATCAGGGGATTGATGTGCCCCTTTAATATTTTTAAATAATAAGCCCGAAGCCCAGTAGCCCCCAAGCCTTAATGCGGGCACGAGAGGCCGAATTAAGGATCGATATCCATAGTAAAATCACAAATTATGTGTAATGACTCTATGTATCCAAGTACTTTACGTCATTAATGCTCGGATCCGCATTGTACAAAACTTTGTTGACCGACCATCGGCTTCCACCTCCTCGGCCAATAGCCGAGGAGTGTTTGTCCTACTTTATAAAGCCTTTATGAGGGCAAAGATTTACAACAAACAAGGCAATCTGGCCATATGGTTTTATAAACAAAGGTACACGGAGAGACATGTTATATTACTGTTTAACAGAAGAAATGTCTTCCAAAGAAAATAGTCCCGCTATCGGTTCCTTTCTTTGGGTTGTCATGCTAAGCATGATCATGAAACCTCTTCTCCAATGTAAGAGCAAAATATCGAGGATTTAGTTTGGGAGGCCGGTTAATAGCCCCCGATAGTGTTCGGCGACAGTCGAGGTCAAGCCGGAAACACTTCGGCCAATGAATGGCCCGTCATTTAATATAGTCATCGGATCGCTGACCAGTTTACACCTATTGTGACAGTCAGTTTTCGGCTTTCTCCACTGAGGTGCTTGACCATGCGAGCTGGAAGCACAATCGCAGTCGTTCTCCCTTTGCACACCTAGCCGAACAAAGCGGAACATAGGAGGCAAGCGTGGGAGCCGGGCAACCCAACTATTGACCGAAGACACAATTCGAAGCTGATGCATATATAGCAATATCCGAGAATGTTTTTGCCGAATCTCTAAAGGTGTCCGGCGTTGCACTGCGAGACTTGTGCTGAAAACACACAAATAGTTAAAAGTGCCATAAGCTTTGAAAACCAAAAAACGTCAGTAAAAACATGACGTCCGAACAAGATCAAGTGTTCGGTGCCGATCCGAAAATTGGACTTGAGAAAAAAGTGCTTCTGTCGTGCTTTAACTTTGCAACGACTAAGAAGAAAAACACTTAGTATGAAACGACTCAAATAAATATAAGAGCCCCCAAGCGACTTGGGTAAAATTTGACTATAAAAATGTAAGGTGACATGTAGAATGCCTTCTAGCCGGATTGTAGATCTTTTGTCGTAGCGGACCTTTTCGCTTCAACCTCTGGACCCAATAGTCCGGAGTGTGTCCGAATACCCTCGCGGTTATAAAAACCGGGGCATGCGTGGAGACCAGGCGTAGGGGTCATTAGTGCTTTATCAGACAAGTGCCCAACTAGTTATGTTATATTACATGGTTAGTAAGAAACATCTTCCAGGGAGAATAGTTCCGTTAGGGGTTCCTTTCCCTGGGAGGCATGCCCTAAAGTGCATGTCCGGACTGCGAAAAGAGCAGAAAAACATCTGGGGCAGGTAAATAAATATGTAAGAAATCATCTTTTAGTTCACCGACCGAGTATTCCCTTAAGAACGCTAGCTTTCGGCTTCACCCAGTCTGAGGTACATATCCGGCTGACCCGGCAGTAACAATCGCAGAGGTGCTCCCTTTACCACCTAGCCGAACAATCGGGAACGTAGGGGTAAGTACAAGAGCCAGGCAACCCAGCTTGGCCAAAACTTAAGTCATATCGATGCATATAATGGTGAATAAAAGGTACATGCGGAAGTGTGACACATGTGTTGGGCATAAAGCCCGTATTAATAAGCTTCTGTTAAAGAAGCCCCCAGGTATAATGAGCGCGGGTAGCACGTCAAGTGTGTGCAAACAAAGTTTCGACAAGGAAAAAGTTTTTACAAGCAACTTTTTTACAAAAAAGTATAATTCTTGGTCGAACCGAACACAAGTTAGAAATTTAAAACTTTGAGCATGAAGGCAACTTAGCTGGTTAATGTGTTCGGTATTGACGACGCGGTCCGAGCTTGATGCGGGACAAGGTTCCATCCCCCAAGCCGGTCCCGAGGTGGCGGAGCAAGGAGCTCGGCACTCCGAAGTGGTGACATAGCACGGTCAATGCAGGACGGCAGAGTGATGCCGAAGTCCCCGGCATGGGGTAATGAAGTGTTGACAAAGCCCCCCGTCCAGCCGAGGTGACGTCAAAGGATATAGTCCGGCTGGATCATTTTCCTGTGCACAAAAAATAGTGCAGACCGGGGATAATAGTAATAATAGGAATTAAAAAAAATGTTGCATAATAAATAATTTATGCAAAGTGAGTAGTAAAAGAAATATGGCCTGGCGCCGAAGTCGATGTCGGTGCAGGTCGTCGGCATAATGCAATAAAGGCATGGCAAAGCCTGGATTCATAGGTCGGTCCGAGTTTCGGATACGGCATTCGCCGAACGGTGTACGGAAACTGACCGAACCATCATGCGACCGTCGATAATGCGGCCACCATTTGATAGCCCTGTGTACATATGCTGGACTAACCAGAGTAATAATTCCTTGGGAAAAATTTAACCCAAACAAGCAAAAAGGAAATACTAGGATTAATAGCACCTGGTTTATTTGTTGTAGCAATCCGAAGGAAGGTGATTCCCAAAACTGGGACTCGATCCGCACACCCATGCCTGGTCGGCTAGTGACGCCGAAGTGTCCGGAGTAGGTTGATGAAGAGATGGCGAAGCCCCCGGTCCAGCCGAGATGTCAAAGTAGGTCGGCGTGATGGACACTAGCTTGAAGAAGCAATAGTGCGGCCCTGCTGATGCAGGTCGTGACGTGGTCGATGCCGGCTTGACGAAGCGACCGTGCGGTGATGCCGGTATGCCCGCTCCGTGTAATCCGTGGGGCGGCGATGTTGGTGATGATTTATCCTTCGCGATGCCGGACTCTTGTTCGGCTTGCCGAGATGATGATCCGAAGAAATTGAGCTCGGCTCAACAAAGCGACGACGTGTCTAACGCAGGTCGGCCGCCGTGGAGTGATGTTGTCGGGCTGGTTTGACACCGGCGCGACGGTGAAGTTCGTATTGCAAGAATACTTTTAATACTACTGGGATGTGTTTGAGAATAAAACACAACACCCCATACGAAAACTTCCTTCAAAAAGGATGTCCGAGATCCCGTTCATAAAGAAGACGAATTTGGGTCGGATTCGTTCTCGCGCAGAAAATAGATCCAAAAAGTAATGCACTAATCGGAAGTTTCCCGGAGTTTGGACGGTCGGATCGAGCTGAATTTTTGGCAAGTGGTAGATATGGGAATTCCGCAGCAAATCAACGGTTGGATCCTCCAAAGGACATCTGAGCTAGATGCTGGATACCACGCCCTAAACTCGTCCGGATTCTCGTCCAGATTCAACAGGGCTCCGGTATATCGGAGATTGCCGGGGATTCCTCCATCGGAACTCGACGAAATTTTTGCAGGATTGTTGTAGACTTAATTTTGCACAATTCCACCGAAGCGACCGTTAAAACGACACCCGAGGAGGCGGTGGCGGCAGACACAAGTCTGCTGTCTAGAAAAATAGTACGGTCGCCTGAGGGCAATGTTGACGTTGAGCCTCCGGGCTCCCTGGATGATTACTCCATGATCTTAATAGAGATCGGAGTTGATGTTGATGAAGGCCTTCATCCGAACATGACGATCGGAGGTAGGGCGCAGTCCTCGGTCAAGCCAAGGGGACCAGTTGAGCTGGTGGCAAAGAAGCCGACGTCGCAGTTGACCTGCAGTCGAGCCATTGATCCTTTCGCCGATCACACAGCGGAACTCTCATTGAAAGCACCAATATCGGTGTCAAAGCCGGTGGATCTCGGGTAGGGGGTCCCAAGCAGTGCGTCTTAGGATCAATGGTAACAGGAGACAAGGGACAAGATGTTTTACCTAGGTTCGGGCCCTCTTGATGGAGGTAAAACCCTACGTCCTTGTATGCGGCAGCTGTCCGGACTGGCCCATGAGTATACGGCCATGGGGGTCCTCGGCCCAATCCAACTGATTGGGAGACAATGTGGTGAGTACCCCCTAGTTCAGGACATCGTCACCCCCCCTCTAGTTGATATAATGCACTTTCAAAAGAAGAGGAAGAGGAATAATAATAATAATAATAATAATAATAATAATAATAATAATAATAATAATAATAATAATAATAATAATAATAAAATAATAATAATAATAATAAGAAGAAGAAGAAGAAGAAGAAGAAGAAGAAGAAGAAGAAGAAGAAGAAGAAAAGAAGCAGAAGCGGAAGAAGAGGAAGAAGAGGAAGAAGAGGAAGAAGAAGAAGAGGAAGAAGAGGAAG
>NC_041383.1:767180914-767181756 GCF_002162155.2 Triticum dicoccoides | reverse complement strand
AATAAATAGAAGAAAAAAATAAAGCAGAAAAGAAAAAACTATATAAAAAATTACTCAAAAGTAAATAGAAGAAAATAAATAATGCAGAAAAGAAAAAAATTATATAAAGCAAAAATATTCATAAAGAAACTAAATACAGAAAAAAAACTACTCAGAAATAAATAGAAGAAAAAAAATAAAGCAGAAAAGAAAAAACTATATAAAAAAATTACTCAAAAATAAATAGAAGAAAATAAATAATGCAGGAAAAAAATCATATAAAAAATGTTGGGGCGCTGCCCGGTGGGCCTGCCAAACCTAGGGTGTGCAAATACAGGCCCAGAAGGGCCAGCAGGCTCACAGGGCAGCGCGCCCTAGTTAGGCCCAGAAGCCTGCTATATAAAGGAGTTCGAAAGGGCAGCCGCGGCTGGGTTTATAAACCAATGCGTCTGCCCTTCGCTCGGCGAGGTGGGACTAAAAGTAGCGCGCTGCGGGTGGCAGCGCACGGCCATTAGTACCGGTTGGTGGCTCCAACCGGTACTAATGTGTTGCCCTTTAGTACCGGTTGAAGCCACCAACCGGTACTAAAGGCCCTCGTTTCCCGCCGCTTGGGCTGCCAAAATTGGCCTTTAGTACCGGTTGGTGGCTCCAACCGGTACTAAAGGCTCCCCCTATATATACTGCACGTACGAAAAATCAGTTATCGTCGCCACTTCGTTCCACTTCTCGCGCGAGACATCGATCTAGCCGCCGCCGCCGCCGCGCCACCGTGCCGTCGCCCCGCCGCACGTCGTCGGCGTCCCCGCCGCCCGTCATCGTCCCTGTCGTCGCCGCGCGCCCCCGCCGAGCGTCGTCGTCGCCGC
>NC_041383.1:767164226-767180280 GCF_002162155.2 Triticum dicoccoides | reverse complement strand
CTAGTTGAATTAATAGAAATAGTTTATTTTTAGTAAGAAAATTTAGGTACGTATATGAGATTATTATTTGAACTAGTTGAATTAATAGAACTAGTTATATTATTTGAACTAGTTGAATTAATAGAACTAGTTATATTATTTGAACTAGTTGAATTAATAGAACTAGTTTATTTTTAGTAAATGCTTAGTTGAACTAATTGAATTAATATAACTAGTTTATTTTTAGTAAATGCTTAGTTGAACTAATTGAATTAATATAACTAGTTTATTTTTAGTAAATGCTTAGTTGAATTAACAGAAGTAGTTGAATTAATTTAATTAGTAAGTGTTCAATGTTTCGCCTAATATGAACATAGGAAATGTCGCCTGATGATGAATTTTTTTTCATTATGTGCGAATACTGTGAAGACCAGCGCGTCCAGTGCGACAGAAATTTCCTTGTTGATGATAGGCGATTCAGCATCAAGCTGGATGAGACCTTCGAATTCGATACAGTAAGTCACAACGACAAGTCTGTTTTCGTAATTAAGCATGACTTATATATGCTTCATTTGCCTGACTTATAATTTTTAATTTTCACTATTCTACTAGTGCATCCCCTGCCATGCAAGAATTTTTGTCTTGGATAAGATAGGTTTCAATGATATGGAAACTATGGGGGTAAAGAGAGTTTACCTGAAAACAGAGCATGGTTATACTTTCAATGTCAAAGTATACAATGCACACACGTACACCTATTTTGAATACAAAACTTGGCAAGCACTATCCAAGGCTTATGCATTTGAGCCTGGTATGGTTATCACCTTTGATATTCGTCCGGAAGATGATATTGAAGGTAATAGAGACATATGGGTCGATGTGCAGACGCCTCCAATTCTACCATTATGTCAGTTCTTCTCAACTATATTTTTGTCTTTTATATTGCTTATTCAAAAATAATTGACAACTAATTTCTATTGACAGTTTATTTCCATTCAAGCAAACATGTCTGGCGCTTGGTAGACAGGACCTACTACTGTCCCGGAGCTGAACTAAACTGCGAGGAGATAAGTCATTATGTTTCATGGCTTGAGGATCTTCATACTGTCAAGACAAATTTTCTTCCTGCACTTAGAAATGTTAGTACTCAAAACGTGCGACCAATAGTGATGGCATTGAACTACGGTCACATCTATTTAGGAATGATGGTAAGATTTTTACTATTTGTCCTCAGTGCATCTTTTGCATACATAATTTTTTTGCTAAACTTTCATTGCTAAGTATATTAATTAAGTAATATACGATGTTCTTCAACAGGGACTCCCGATGACAGTTGTGCCTCAGGGGATCGAGACTAAAGGTCGCATGTCAATTGTTAGCTTACGGCCAAGATATCTTGCATTGCACATGAATGCATTCAGGATTTCTAGAAGCGATGAATGCTTAATAGTGAAAGATTGGAGGAAAATTGTTAACAATCGCAGAGAAGTACTAGGGGGCAGCAATCAGAAGCGCAGCCCACGATTAGGAGACAGGTTCATCTGCATGCTCCAGTATGATGAATCAGGAGAGCTATACATGTTCTATACTATTTTACCAGAGAGAGAGTAGCTAGCAGGAGTGATTTAGCTAGTTCATGCTGCTCTTAGTACTTGTCCTTTCATGGCCATGTTCTTTGTTCTGAACTTAATCTCAAAGAGTGATTTGCTTTTGTGGTGTTATATATGAACGCTTATAATATCATGACAATCATGTTGAACTCGATGATATTTTTGATTCTGGTACAAGTGAATGTTTCTTCTTTAAGCTAATGTTGGTGGTGATTAGATAGCGGTAATGACTATGATGATTAAATAGTGATAATGACGACTACGATGATTTTTAGCTAGCTAGCTACAGTATGTTGATGATATGATGCAAGAGTTTTTATATTAATATGATGATGATGAGTTATTATATCATTTATTGAAAGAAACCACAGATTAGCTTCAGCTGGATGGGTCCGACCTAAGTGATCAAGTATATATATGCCATATCAATATTATACTTGATCACCTAATTAGGTGATCAAGTATAATATCGATATGGCATATACTTGATCACTTAGCTAGCTAGCTAGATCCATCCAGTCGAAACTAATCCGTGGTACTTTCACCTAATGATTTAACAACTCATTATAATGTAAAACAATCACTAAATTAAATTGAAAACACAAAACTAAAGCAAAAATTTTAAAAAAACACCCAAACATTTAGTACCGGTTGGTGTTACCAACCGGTACTAAAGCCCTACGCGCACCCGGGCCTGGCTCGTGCCACGTGTTTGCACTTTAGCGCCGGTTCGTGATGAACCGGTACTAAAGGGGGGGACCTTTAGTCCCCACTCTTTAGTGCCGGTTGGCGAACCGGCACCAAAGGCCATCACGAACCGGCACTAAAGGTCGGTTCTGCACTAGCGACATGCACCCACGCACGCACGCAACACTCACACGTACACACGCAGCCACGCACGCACGCAACACTGACACGCAGACACACACGCATGCATGCACACACCGGTACACCACACGACCAACACACACTCTCACACTCAAGTGCTCAACGTACACGTGCATGCGCACAAATCAGGCCCTGACAGACACATACACAACCAGGTGATTCCCGCGCACGGGTTGGAGCCTTGTCGCGCCTGCGTAAATTTGTGTTTATCTGACCTTTTCCCTATGCAAACTGACAGGTGGGACCCACAAGGAACATGGTCAATTTAACTAGTCAACATGGCACCACGCAGACTATTTGGCCGGTCAACAAAGTGCAATCCGATGCTGAACTGTGAGCAAGTGACCGGATAATCACCGCAAAACGTATATAGTGATCGTAATCAGCTTATTCTTAAGTTCGGTGACCGTATTACGCTTTTCTCTCCTTAGGCCGTCCAAAACTACATCTCTACACGTTCTCGCATGTTACATCTAACAACTATGCAATACAGCACTACTACTACACTCTAACACAATAAATCATATGTGTTTTTAGTTTTACTAGATATCATATTGTTACTTATAATTATTCAGTTTGCATACATTAATATTGCCTTTGAAATGTATGGCCAGTATCATCTACCGCGTGAGAAAAATCCCGCCCTTTCCTGTTTAATTGGGTTTGTATCGATGGATCGTGTGAAACAACAAAACTATAGTACTATACAGTACAAGTGACAGTTCACTGGGCCGTCGTGTCGTCTACTCCTCCGTCGTAAGAGTGGAGCGCTTGCTTTCATAAATCTTCTAGCCCCTTTCGCCGACATGTGGGACATCAAGCTACCGGGTCCACGTGCCATACCGGAATATAGTGCAGAGCAGCCGGGGTGAAGCACCCCAGTCATGGCGCCGGCATAGTAATGAGCAATGAGGCGTCAAATCACAAAGCTGCACCTTTCCCGCAGTTAAGTTGGAGGGACGAAGTAATAATGCTGAAAAAAGAAGTTGGAGGGACAAAGCAACCATCATTTCACTCGTTGCTAAATCCGCTTCTCCCTCATCTTCTTCAACTTAACCACGTGTTGCTTCTGCCGTTGTTCTGCCTCATGTGGGATGCGGATCAGCATGGTAAAGTACTGACACGTGCGATCGCATGTTAGCAAACCGCCAGGACAACGTCCTCCGAAAATAAGAAACCTCCCCCACCATCCGCGCGGCAAAATCACCTCCTTTTTACTAATCTTTGATTCTATAATTTTTTAGATCAATTTAATTGAGATTTGTATAGATAGCACACAGGAGCAAAACCAAGTGGTATGTTTAAGGGCATCCACAATGTGTAGCCAAATGTAAAAATAGCTTTTGGCATCGTGGGAACCATTGTGGACGGTGTTGCCAAAGCCAAAAAGATGGAACCGAAGCTCCCTGATTGATTGATTGAAGGAATAGAAAAATGCAACGTCTCTCCTCTTTCTCCCATGCTTGGACGCATGTAGTACAGTGTAGAGCATAGAGTCTACTCCCCTGTCCCTTCTATCACAAATCACAAAGCAGTGAGGCGTCAAATCACAAAGCACGGATGAAGCAACCATCATTTCACTCTTCGCTGACCCGCTTCTCCATCGTCTTCTTCGAGAAACCATCTCACCGCACTAGTACTCCTAGTAGTAGTACTAGTAAAGGACTTCCTGGATGCAAATAAGGCGGTTGTCTCGGCTTGCAGGCGGCACTTGCGAACGACTTACCGTGGTCTCCCTCAATGGTGTTCTCCGTCGAACGCACTTCGCCAAACCACCAAAAAAAATCGTCGACGTCACCGCAATGGGAAAGGAATTCAAATATAGTTACTACCTCCATTTTTTTTGTACACAAGGCTAGTATATCAAAATTACAATTTGCAAAGGGCCACTAACACTAATCAAGGAAAAATTGATGGGGTTAGCAACCAAGGACATTAATATCCCTTGCATGCATGCGGAAGTGAGAAGGTTCCTTTGCCTTGCGCTGCATTAATCAAGCGATGAGGAGTGAGATGGTTAGCTCTTTGGTCTTTCGAGAAAAAATACGCATTAATTGACACGTGAAACGAGGATTTGTATCGAAGGAGAACCCCACCGTTCTTTTTTAACACTAGTACTCCTAGTACGTACGTACTTATCCTGTTTGGGTCTAGGCCTTGCATTGTCAAACTTCGCCACACTTTTTTGCCAAGCTTGCCTAAAGTTTTCAAAATGAGAAGGAGGTACACTTGCGCACGGCTGTCGCGGTCGCACCGCACCGTCACACGGTCACTCCTGCACGCCGCGGTCGCACCGCACCCTCACACAGTCGCTCCTGCACGCCGCAAACCCAACCAAGGGAACGCACCCTCACAGACACGTGTTGTCGCATGTGAACAAACCAAACTCAGCCATCCTATCACTGACACATAATTTTCATTCATAGAGTATGTTTATCCAACCGCATATTGGGGAGTATCCGTACGGCCCATGCGGTGGTCTGTTGGGGAAGAAGAAGAGGTGAGGAAGAAGGAAAGAAGGGTTAGGAGACGTAGGATATTCATCCAACCGCCTGAAATGGTAGACTCACCCTAGTCAGGCGACTTGCATAACAAATAGTATGTTTTTACACAGCAAAAGATCCATAAAAACAACAACATAAAGAAAAACTATCACTGCTCGCGGAAAGAGACGGCCTCGTCGTCTTTGGCTGCCGGTGCGAACCAGCCGTCGCTGCCGACGTGTGTCTCCGCACCGTGGTTGTCCTCGGCCTCCAGCTACTCGTTCAAGCGGAGCGTGCGGGCGCTCTGCACGGACGAGAGCACAGCCCGGTTCAAGTCGAGGACATCCGGTTCCGCCTGCAGGAGGGCCTCGATGGCAGCGGCATCCGCGCGCTCCGCGTCGAGTCGAGCCTCCGCCGCCCGGTTCATGTCCAGGCCTTCCAGTTCCGCCTGCAGGAGGGCGTCGATGAGAGCGGCATCCGCGCGCTCCGCGTCGAGTCGAGCCTCTGCCGCCCGGTTCATGTCCAGGACGTCCGGTTCCGCCAGTAGGAGGGCCTCGATGGCAGCGGCATCCGCGCGCTCCGCCTCAAGTTGAGCCTCCGCCGCCCGGTTCACATCCACGACATCCGGTTCCGCCTGCAGGAGAGCCTCGATAGCAGCGGCATGCGCGCGCTCCGCGTCGAGTTGAGCCTCTGCTTCTTGGTCCTCCTTTAGTATCGCAATGTTGAACCGCTGGTCCGCCTGCACCATGGGGGACTCGGACGCCCGCACGAAGTCGATGTCCATCGTCTCATACCCATCGGGGGCCTTCTGCGCCGCGACCTTCGTAGTGAACATTGGATTGGCTTCCTCCTCCTCGTAGCTTGGCTCCAGAGAACTCGGGGATTGGCCCGCCACAAAGTGAGCTTGGGAATGGAGGTCTGTGGCGCCGACCGCCGCCGCGATTTCTGCGCGGTGCTCCGACGTCAGCATCTTGTAGTAAGTGATCTTGCGGCGCACCATGGCTTTCCTGCGAACTAGGGGACGCTTGATGCGGGCTAGGGGATCGAAAGGTGGGGGAATGGGCTGGAGATTTGGTGTGGTTTTAGGGTAGGGGCTGGCGTAGGCCGAGCAGCGAAGGTTCTGGTGTGAATAGTGGTTCTGGTGACGACCGGTCAATCGGTTTTGACTATACATCGCTCTTGTCGCGTTCGCGTTGCAGCCCGGCACGCTGGACCCTCTAGGTTGCTCACCGAATGGAACACACTTCGTCTTGCGTTTTCGCTCGCTTGTGGGACCGCAATTGAGAGCAAACCGACGTCCCTCCCCCTCCCCCGCCCGCGCCATTTATTATACCACCACTCCCTCCATTTTATGCAGAGCAAATAAAAACAGAGGGGGTATACTACGGATGAGGATCCCATGACGTGGCCGAACCCATTGAGTACTGACATGCGGGGCCTAGCAAGCATGGGGTCCGCCAGTAAGTGACCGAAAGGGAGGGTAAGGCAGGGATACCTACATGAGAGGGTCTACTTCCACTATACTACTTTGACCAAATGTTATAGAGTAATAATATATGACATGCAACTTACGCAAATGTTAGAGTAATAATATATGACATGCAACTTACACAAAGCATACAGGGTCTAATGCGTTTTTCGAGGCTAACTTTGACCAAATGTTAGAGTAATAATATATGACATGCAACTTACACAAAGCATACGGTCAATTTCGTATCTGAAAGGAGTTTCCAATGATATAATTTTCACATTATACATCTCATGTACTCCCTCCGTCTAGGTGTGTAAGTCATCTTACGAAAACCAAATAATCCCAAAACACGTACTACCTCCGTCCGGATTTATTGGTCCCCATTGTGTTTCGTGCCAAATTTTGACCATAGATTAAACTAACAAAATGTTCAAGCATGTCACCAAACATTATATTTTTGAAAACTATGTTCCAATATGAATCCAATGAGATAATTTTTCTTGACATGCATTAACATTTTGTTAGTTAAATATTTAGTCAAAATTTGACACAAACTACAAGGGGGACCTATAAACCAGGATGGAGGTAGTAGGCGCGGTGCATTAACTTCTACCTTGTTTCCTGTTTTTGACATATCAACCAATAAGAGATAAGGGTGTGCATGCTTTTAATGACCTGAGGCTATCAAACATGACATGCAGTGGTTAGTTCATTGCATGCAATACTATTAATTAGCAAATAAACATTAATGTCTCTCGTTTCCCCTCATCCTTGGTCACGGTGCATAGCCTAAGATGACTTACTCACCTATGTGAAAGGAGTACTATTAATCTTGTCAATAGTCAAATTGGAAACCATCTCGAGTACAAATCTAGGAGTACATACGAATCTAACAATATTGATTGGGCGTTGTTGAATGTTGATACCTTTTTTATCATAGTAGAGATACTTTGACTACACATAAAACTTATATGTAAAGTAGAAAGGATAGGAGGGAGTATATTGTACGTTCAAAAACGAAACGAACATTGAATACCCTTTATATATGATTTGCGGATGCTATGATCACCGGTTCAAAATTTTGAATCCGCCTTAGGTATCACGTGCCCCCACTCGTTCCCTCTCGATTTCATCTCGGGGTCCGGAGATCTATTGAAAGAGGACTAGGGTGAGTACATGCGAATGATACTCGGTGGAATTTTCAAATGAGGCATGCAGGAGGATGGACTCGACTGGAGGGCGACATGATCGATGGGGAAGAGGATTGGAGAGGAATGAGAAATAAGCAAACGCCACATGATTACACTTGAATGGCTCAAATAAACAATAAGTTGTCTCTCTTGTCCTACATAGTGAAAGGCCTAATGCGCAACGCGGAGCACTGACGCTCGAATATGGCCGGGAAAATAGGAAACCGACATGTGGGGCACACCCGTCGGGACGACGTAGCGCATACTAGTCCAATGGAGGAGGCCACCGACAACCGTTCATGTGGGTCGTTGGAGCCAACAATGGGGCGCAGCTCCAGCACCGCCTCTGGACACGGTGACCGCGGTGAGCGACACGCTCATATTGTCGATAGACACGGTCGGTGACGGTGTCCTGGACTAGGGGCTACTCAACGCGTCGTCTCCCGATCAGCTGGATTGGGCCGAGGACCCCCATAGCCGTATACTCATGGGCCAGTCCGGACAGCTGCCGCATACAGGAAGAATCCACAAGACTTGGCGATCAAGACAAGGACTCCTCCCCCACCGGCGTATTCGGCTAGGACTCTTTTTATCCTAGGCCTCTGCTGCATTATATAAACCGAGGTCAGGCTAGTTGATAGAAATATACAACAACAATCATACCATAGGCTAGCTTCTAGGGTTTTACCTCCATCGAGAGGGCCCGAACCTGGGTAAACATTGTGTCCCTTGCCTCCTGTTACCATTGATCCTAAGACGTACTGCTTGGGACCCCCTACCCGAGATCTGCCGGTTTTGACACCGATATTGGTGCTTTCATTGAGAGTTCCGCTGTGTGATCGGCGAAAGGATCAATAGCTCGACTGCAGGTCAACTGCGACGTCGGCTTCTTCGTCACCAGCTCGACTGGTCACCTTGGTTTGACCGAGGACTGCACCCTACCTCCGATCATCATGTTCGGATGAAGGCCTTCATCAACACCAATTCCGATCTCTATAAAGATCATGGAGGAGTCATCCATGGAGCTCGGGGGCTCAACGTCAACATTGTCCTCACGCGACCGTGCTGTTTTTCTGGACAGTAAACTTGTATCCGCCGCCACCGCCTCCTCGAGTGTCGCTTAAACGATTACTTTGGTGGAATTATGCGGAATTAAGTCTACAACAAGCCTGCAAAAATTTCGTTGAGTTCCGATAGAGGAATCTCCGGGAATCTCCGATATACTGGAGCCCTGTTGAATCTGGACGAGAATCCGGACGAGTTTAGGGCGTGGTATCCAGCATCTAGCTCGGATCTCATTTGGAGGATCCAACCGTTGATTCACTGCGGAATTCCCATATCTAACACCTGCCAAAAATTCAGCTCGATCCGACCGTCCAAACTCCGGGAAACTTCCGATTAGTGCATCACTTTTTGGATCTGTTTTCTGCGCGAGAACGAATCCGACCCGAATTTATCTTCTTTTTGAATGGGATCTCGGACATCCTTTTGGAAGGAAGTTTTCATATGGGGTGTTGTGTTTTATTCTCAAACACATCCCAGTAGTATTAAAAGTATTCTTGCAATACGAACTTCACCGTCGCGCCGGTGTCAAACCAGCCCGACAACATCACTCCATGGCGGTCGACCTGCGTTAGACACGTCGTCGCTTTGTTGAGCCGAGCTCAATTTCTTCAGATCATCATCTCGGCCAACCGAACAATAGTCCGGCATCGCGAAGGATAAATCGTCACCAACATTGCCGCCCCACGGATTACACGGAGCGGGCACACCTGCATCACCACACGGTCACTTCATCAAGCCGGCATCGACCATGTCACGACCTGCATCGCTGGACGGGGGCTTCATCATCTCTTCATCAACCTACTCCGGAGACTTCGGCGTTGCTGGCCGACCAGCTCCGTCACGTTAGCTGGACCGAGGGCTTTGCCTCGGCGAGCCAACCTTTGCCAGCATCGCCATGCCGTTGCTTTATCGCCCATCAGGCGATAGGTGTGCGGATCGAGTCCCAATTTTGGGAATCACCTTTCTTCGGATTGCTACAACAAATAAGCCAGGTGCTATTAATCATAGTATTTTTTGCTTGTTAGGGTTCATTTTTCCCAATGAATTATTACTCTGGTTTGTCCGTCATATGTACGCAGGTCTATCAAATGGTGGCCGCATTAACGATGGTCGCATGGTGGTTCGGTCAGTTTCTGTACATAGTCCAGCGAACGCCGCATCCGGAACTCGAACCGTCCTGTGAATTCAGGCCTTGCCATGCCTTTTCCGCATCACGCCGCCGCCCTGCACCGACATTGACTTCGGCGCCAGGCCATATTTCTTTTATTACTCACTTTGCATAAATTATTTGTTATGCAACGAATTTTTTATTATTATTATTACTATTATCTCCGGTTTGCACTATTTTTTGTGCACAGGAAAATGATCCAGCCGGACTATATCCTTTGGCGTCACCTCGGCTGGACGGGGGGCTTCGTCAACACTTCATTACCCCATGCCGGGGACTTCGGCATCACCCTGCCGTCCCGCATTGACCGTGCTATGTCACCACTTCGGAGTGCCGAGCTCTTTGCTCCGCCACCTCGGGACCGGCTTGGGGGATGGAACCTGGTCCCGCATCAAGCTCGGACCGCGTCATCAATACCGAACACATTAACCAGCTAAGTTGCCTTCATGCTCAAAGTTTTAAATTTTTAACTTGTGTTCAGCTCAGCCAAGCATTATACTTTTTTGAAAAAAAGTTGCTTGTAAAAATTTCCTTGTCCAAACTTTGTTTGTGACGCACAAATTCGAATACCCCGTTTACTTGGGGGCTTCCTTCATGAAGCTTTTTCCTCTTGCATATGGTTATACTTGTACGGCTTCGTTCCTTGTTCGTGTATTACGCCACAATATGCACCATATTGACTTAAGCGATTTGCAAGCTGGGTTGCCTGGCTCCTGTGCTTACCCCTACGTTCCCGATTGTTCGGCTAGGGAGTAAAGGGAGCACCTCTGCGATTGTCACGATCGGGTCACCCGAGCCGGACCTCAGACTGGGTGAAGCCGAAAGCTAGCGCTCTTATTATTTTCAATCATGGTCGGCACACAACGGAACTCATGAGTACAAAAAATCAATTGCACAAGTCTCATAATAACAATGAGCACCGAAGAAAGGTATCGGTGGGGGTACTATTTTCTTCGAAGATGCTTCTTACTCTTCGTAGTAATATAGCATAAGTTCCCTGAGCGCGCTTTGTCTGTTACAGCCTTATGGCCTGATTGCCTGGTTATTGGAAACACCGTCAATATTCTCGACAGATGGAGTACATAACACTTTTCGGTCCTTGACCGAAGAGGGAGAAGCCGACGGTCGGTTAAGACGCGTTTAAAGTTCGGTTGAACATAGATATGATATAAGTACTTCGGTACATGCAATCATTCTTTTACCCAAGTCACTTGGGGGCTCTTAAATTTATATGAGCTATTTTATGATAAGTGTTTTTCTTCTTAGTTGTTGCAAAGTTTTTATTATTATTTATCACTCCTTTTTTTGACACAAGTGTGCGGTCACTAGCGGGGGAGTCTAATTTCTCTCTCAAAGCCGCTAGAGTTTAGTTTGCTAAACTGGCCTAGTAAGAAGTACTCCGCCTTCGGGATAGGAGGTTGAAGCCGTAGGCTGACCCGCTTGAAGTTTTGAGATAGGATGTGTCATGTTAAAGCACGGCAGAAGCACCTTTTTTTTCTAAAGTCCAATTTTCGGATTGGCACCGAACACTTGATCTAGTTCGGACCTTAACCTTTTGAATAAGTTTTTTGGCTTTTCGAGCCCATGGCACTTTTAAACTATTTGTTTGTTTTCAGCACAAGTCTCGCAGTGCAACGCCGGACACCTTTAGAGATTCGGCAAAAACATTCTCGGATATTGCTATATATGCATCGATTTCGAATTGTGTCTTCGGTCAATAGTTGGGTTGCCTGACTCCTGCGCTTGCTTCCTATGTTCCTCTTTGTTTGGCTAGCTGTGCAAAAGGAGAACCACTACGATTGTGCTTCCAACTCACATGCTTAAGCACCTCAGTGGAGAAAGCCGAAAACTGACTGTCACAATAAGCGTAAACTGGTCGGCGATCCGATGACGGCGTTAAACGACGGGCCATTCATAACAATGGCCAAAGTGTTTACGGCTTGACCTCGACTGTCGCCGAACACTACCGGGGGCTATTAACTGGCCTCCCAAACTAAATCCTCAATATTTTGCTCCTACATTGGAGCTGAGGTTTCATGATCATGCTTAGCATGACAACCCAAAGAAAGAAACCGATAGCGGGACTATTTTCTTTGGAAGACATTTCTTCTGTTAAACAGTAATATAACATATCTCTCTGCGTACCTTTGTTTATAAAACCGTATGGCCAGATTGCCTTGTTTGTCATATATCTTTGCCCTCATAAAGGCTTTATAAAGTAGGACAAACACTCCTCGGCTACTGGCCGAGGAGGTTGAAGCCGATGGTCGGTCAACAAAGTTTTGTACAATGCGGATCCGAGCATTAATGACATAAAGTACTTGGATACAATTAGTCATTACACATAATTTGTGATTTTACTATGGATATCGATCCTTAATTCGGCCACCCGTGCCCGCATTAAGGCTCAGGGGCTACTAGGCTTCGGGCTTATTATTTACAAATATTAAAGGGGCACATCAATCCCCTGATCTGGTGTTGCCACCCGACCAGTGTCTCGGGGGCTACTGCATTGCCTGTTCTATGCAGAAAATTTTAAGTGCAATACAGTTTCCAAGGAGATTTTGATCCTCAGGTTGGTCGGCCGCACCCAACCTGAGTCTCGAGGACTGAGCATGCCGCTTTTTGTGTCCCGAAGTATTCTGCTGAGCTAGGACTTGATCCTCAGGCCGATTTTGCAAATCAACCTGAGTCTCAGCGGTTACTGGGATCAGCGGTCTTATGTCATCCTTCAGGTGCATCTCGGGTTTTAGACCGATACACACCTTGAGGACTACTGGCTATATATCTCGTCAGAGAATAAATTGCATCAACAAAATATATTGACCAAAAATCAGCCCATGACCGAGGTGCTGAACCACCTCGGAAGCAGTTCGGCATATAGCTCGGATGCAAGTGGCTAGCTCCTTAGAGGGCATTTCCGGCATTAAGCTTGGCTAAACTCCTTCAACTTTTTTGGACCAAGATGATCTATGACATCTTGGATATAGTCCGACGTTGGAGCTTGGACACAGTCCGGCGTTGGAGCTCGGATACATTCCGGCGTTAGAGCCGGGAAGCAGTCCGGCATTGTTGCTCGGCTGCAAGAGATACCTTGAATGCAGTCCGGCGTTAGAGCTCGGACGCAAGAGGACACTGCCTCCCGGGAACAACTCCGAACCCGAGGTGTGGCATAAAAATAACAAGGCATTGATAAAGGCCGGAAACTTAAAGGGGCTCCTCGGATACCCGACGTGTAAACTCGTCGAATGCATTTCGGCGATCCTCAAGATAGAAGATGAGAAGATTTGTTGAACCAGTTTTCAAGATCGGCAACCGAAGATGAAGAACAGTTCGGAAGAATCGAGGAGCGTTCCTAACTTGAAGACCGGTTCAGGGGGCTATTGACGGTGTCCTGGACTATGGGGTACTCAATGCGTCGTCTCCCGATCAGTTGGATTGGGCCGAGGACCCCCATGGCCATATACTCATGGGCCAGTCCGGACAGTTGCCGCATACAAGGAAGAATCCACAAGACTTGGCGATCAAGACAAGGACTCCTCCCCCACCGGCGTATTCAGCTAGGACTCTTGTTATCCCAGGCCTCTGGTGCATTATATAAACCGAGGCCAGGCTAGTCGATAGAAATATACAATAACAATCATACCATAGGCTAGCTTCTAGGGTTTAGCCTCTCTGATCTCGTGGTAGATCAACTCTTGTACTACCCATATCATCAATATTAATCAAGCAGGAGTAGGGTTTTACCTCCATCGAGAGGGCCCGAACCTGGGTAAACATTGTGTCCCTTGCCTCTTGTTACCATTGATCCTAAGACGCACTGCTTGAGACCCCCTACCCAAGATCCGCCGGTTTTGACACCGACATTGGTGCTTTCATTGAGAGTTCCGCTATGTGATCGGCGAAAGGATCAATGGCTCGACTGCAGGTCAACTGCGACATCGGCTTCTTCGTCACCAGCTCGACTGGTCACCTTGGTTTGACCGAGGACTGCGCCCTGCCTCCTATCATCATGTTCGGATGAAGGCCTTCATCAACACCAACTCCGATCTCTATAAATATCATGGAGGAGTCATCCATGGAGCTCGGGGGCTCAATGTCAACACTGCCCTCAGGCGACCGTGCTATTTTTCTGGACAGCAAATTTGTATCCGCCGCCACCGCCTCCTCGAGTGTCGCTTAAATGATTACTTCGGTGGAATTATGCGGAATTAAGTCTACAACAACCCTGCAAAAATTCGTTGAGTTCTGATGGAGGAATCTCCGACAATCTCCGATATACCGGAGCCCTGTTGAATCTGGACGAGAATCCAGACGAGTTTAGGGCGTGGTATCCAGCATCTAGCTCGGATGTCCTTTGGAGGATCCAACCGTTGATTTACTGCGGAATTCCCATATCTACCACCTGCCAAAAATTCATTGATAGACACGGTCGGTTTCAGTGTGCCGAGGGTGGGGTTAGTGATGTGGCACGACCAACGGTATGTTTGGTTTGTGCCCAAGGTTGCCCCATCAAAGCATTGGGTAGCCAAAATTTTGGTTGAGGTATTGGTTGCCCATGAGTTGGCCGACATTGGCAAGAAAAATGAACTAGAGTTGTCTAGAGTTCATTGGCATGCCAAAGAAATGGCAACCATCCAAACAAAGACCAATCTTTGGGTCATGACCAAAATTTTGGTAAGGTGCACTTTGGCCACAATCCAAACACACCCCAACACCCGGCTCGTCGAGGATGCACGGGGCGCCATGACGCGTCCGCGGAGTGGTGTAGCGCGGCCAACTGCATCCTCTGGACCTGAGACCATGCCGGGTCGTCTTGCTTTTTCAATGACATGCGGGGATCGCATTTGAGCAAATGGCATATCCAATGTTGCCACGACCGCAGCTGACTACCCTGGCACACCAAAGCCCTCGCCCCTCGCGCCATCGCGCGGTGCGTTCCCAGCCGGCGCCAGCTACCTGCATTCATGCCGTCCGTTCGTATGTCGTCGTTAAGAGGCTCGGTGCCCGAGGAATCAACTTCGGCGACCTAATGACGCACCCGGACGCTTGGCCTCACCGGAATGCGCTACTTAAAGCGGCAACGCCCAGCTAACCTCCATACCATAGCGCATCGTCCTTCTACCTGGCACCACATCCGCCATGACTACAAGTGCGAACACTCTGCGGGAGAGCTTGTCTTCGGGGATGAAGCTCGAGGTTGCCGCCCTCGCTCAAATCGCCTCTCGCGACGCAATAGCGGCGTAGCCGGACGCGGACGCGACCGCACAAGCAGTGGCCATGCTAGCGGCCGACGACGGGAGCACCGTCAGCCACGCGTCCTACTTGTCGTCGTCCAACGTCCGGCACCGCCGAGGTCGGGGACTCCTCCGAGGATCAGTAGGGCATGGGAGGCGGCAGGGCATGGTGTGCCAACTGGCCGGTCCGTATCCCGTGTTCTACTCTTCCTCGCTGGATACCGCACCTTCACTTCACAGGTCTTGAACCCCGCCCCCGTACATAGAGATCGCAGATGGAGGATGTCGGTCGCCGCCGTAGCATAGGTTTAAGGTCGGGTTTCTTTTATTTTTCTGTCCTATAAAAGTTCCAAATGTAATGAAAATCTACCGTGTTTGCATTAATCTCGGTCGGTGTATATGAACTTTCACAATAATATACATATTGTAGGAGTACTAGCAAGATGCCCGTGCATTGCACAGAAGATCAAGATCTTGTGGGAGAAAAGGATGAATGAGGGAAAGCCTTATCTGCAAATGTGGAGAGGAGTGCGGGTAAATTGTCATAGTTTCCTTCCTATCCGTTAGATATAGATCGGACGGACTATATTGCAGGATGACAGGCACACCATCATCACCAACCGAGACAAATCTAAAAAACCCAACTAAGCCAACGTCCCAGCATATCGCACGGGAAAAGACCTGGTCGTGCCGTTTTAGTCGGGATTACCGGATTACTAGTAGTAGTATCGATGGATCGCGTGAAGCAACATTTTTTTTAGGGGGCGAAGCACCTAGTTTAAAAGGAAAAAGGCGGTACACTCACATCACTCCTGCCGCGGTCGCATTGCACCCCACACACGTTCGGTCCTGCACACGGCTCACGCAAACGGAACGCGCTTCGGCTTGCCTCTTCACTGACACGTGGGACTGCACTTGGAGAAACCGACCATGCGCCAAACTCCCCCCACCCACCGCGCGAAA
>NC_041383.1:767155114-767163961 GCF_002162155.2 Triticum dicoccoides | reverse complement strand
CACTCCATTCGCTCTGCCAAAGCCGCCCTCCCCGCCGCGCCGATATGTCGGCGCCGCGGTTCGTCGAGGGGACGCATGGCGATCCTCTCGCTCCCATAGTACGCTCTCGTAGACTGCCGTCCTCTAGCCGTGCCGCCACCTCTGGCTACGTTCTTGTGGAGGCGCACGGCGGTCAGCGCTGCCACCGCTGGTGACGTTCATGTGGATACGCACGGTGATCAGCTTCTCCCACGGTACGTGCATTCTAGACTGAGGCCCCGTTCATGTCGGTGTAGCGCTGAATGTTAGCTGATAGATGCTATTAATCTCACTGTTTGCCAAAGTAGTTTACTGTCAATATGCTCTGCTTAAGAAGCTTCCTTGCCATGTTCTGCACTCAAGCTTCCTTGCCGAAGTAGTTTGCTGAGATGGCATGCCAAGGCCGATTAGTTGCTAAAATATCCTGCCATATATTTATTGTGATGTAGATTGCCATGGTCTAGTAGCCAATCTGTTAGGTGAAATAGCTCTACACCGTTTTATACTCGATCTTTGTTGCTGCGATGGCCTTCGATAGTTCGATGGCTGTGTGCTCGGCCTCATTGACTGCTGAAACAGCCTACCATAATTTAGCACTCAAATCTGTTTGCTGAATTAGCTTTACATATATTTCGTTACTTAGATCTGCTCGTCCAAATATCTTGCCATAGCTTTAGACATCGACCTAGGTATTTTTTTCTGGACTTCATAAAAAAGCATATATGTTTTTCCTGTAATATCTAGTAGAAGAACTAATTTGTATGTCTAACAGATGGACAAGACTTGGATAACTTCTGCTTGAAGATTCTCCGCTGCATATGTCGAGGGGGTTGAAAACTTCATGAACTTTATCAGAGCTGAGTATGGTGGTCCGAAATCAGATGTGCTCTGCCTGTGTAGCAGTTGTATGAATTTAGTTACAAGACCCCAGTCAACTGTGCAAAATCATCTACACTTGTATGGGATGTCAGTCACATATACTAGGTGGGTTCATCATGGTGAAGCTGTGAACGTCAATGTTATTGACTACGTGGAAGTAGCAGATCACCATCTTGATCTGCTTGATGCTCAGGTGGAAGAGGAGGAGGAGGTGGTGGTGGCGGAGCCAGTGAGTTTGACCAACATTGAAACAATGCTACGAAATGCTCGTGCATTCCGTGAACTTTCACCTGCAGAAGAAAAACAGTGGGCCCGCATGTTGGAATAATGCAACTTGCTGTCACCCCAGGAAATAAGCTGTCAGTATTCTCAGCTATGGCCACCTTTCTTCAGGTGAAGACATCTGAGCGGATGACCAACAAATCATTCGATGTGATGTTGGCTGCTTTCCGCAAATCTTTCCCAGATGCGTCTGAGCTGCCACACACCTACAGTAAAATGAAGAATTTCCTTCGTGCAGTTGGAATTGGATATGATATGATCCATGTTTGTAAGAATTATTGTGTTCTGTTCTGGAAGTATTATGCCAACTTAAGTGAATGCCCGAAATGCAAATCATCAAGATGGAAAGATGGCGATGCTGTGTAGAGGGTTCCTCATAATGTTCTGAGACATTTTCCAATTACACCAAGATTGCAGAGGTTGTTTCATGATGCTGAAACAAGAGAGGATGTACTGTGGCATTCTAGGAACCAGGAGTACAGAGATCAGAATGTAATGAGCCATCCATCTCATGGTAGTGAGTGGAAAAGCTTCAATGATAAACACAAAGAGTTTGCTGCTGACCCAAGAAACATTAGACTTGGCTTAGCTTCAGATGGATTTAACCCATTTGGCCACCAAAGCGCCACATATAGCATGTGGCCAGTGCTTGTTATCCCTTACAACATGCCTCCAAATGTCTGCACCAAAGAATCAAACTACATGATGGCCTTGCTCATCCCAAGTCCAAAAAGTCCTGGAAAGGATTTTGATTTGTTCATGGAGCCTCTTGTGGAGGAACTTCAACAGCTATGGAAGGGTGTTCTCACTCGAGACCTATATAGCAGCCCACCAAATGATTTCTTTCTGCGTGCTCTTGTAATTTGGTGCATGCATGATTTTCCAGCTTTGGGCACTATGTCAGGGCGAAGGACACATGGTTACAATGCATGTGTTCGCTGTGACAGGAATCCGCTGTCATACGCAATACTTAGCAAGATCTGTTACATTGGACACCGTCGTTTCCTTGCCAAGGACAAGCCGCATCCTAGAAAATACCGAAGACATGTGTTCAATGCAAAGCATGAAAACCGTGATGCGCCAAAGAGGCTCACCGCCGATGAGTTGCAAGTGGAATTAGAGAAGGTCAGCCATATTACACCAGGAAACCATCCTGGTAATGGTAGTGAGAAAAGGAAGCATGGCACGGTAGAAGAGAGATTATTGTTTACCCGCAGGTCCACTTTGTGGGACTTGGAGTATTGGAAAGATTTGGATCTGCGGCATAATCTTGATGTGATGCACATCGAGAAAAATATATGTGACAACATTATCGGCACACTTCTTAACATTGAAGGCAAAATGAAAGATACCTTAAAATCTAGGATTGATTTGACACACTTGGGTATCAGAAAGGATTTGCAGGTGCAAGATGAAAGTAAACCACGGGATATGGCACCAGCTGTGTACGTCTTGGACAAGGTAAAAAGAAAAGAATTCTGCGAGGTCCTGTCACGTGTGAGATTCCCACATGGATTTGCTTCCAACCCTGAAAGGAAAGTCAGTGCAGATGGAAACAAGGTACAAGGGTTGAAAACTCATGACTGCCACGTCCTACTTCAAAGGGGTTTACCTGTTATCCTTAGAGGATTGGGCCGCCCTGACTTATACAGAGCAGTTGCAGAGTTGGGACAATTCTTCAGGGGACTCAGTAGTAGAAATATCAGGATAGATGCTTTGGAGCGTCTTAGAGACAAGATACCAACTATCCTATGCAACCTTGAGAAGATATATCCTCCAGCCTTCTTTGATGTGATGGTGCATTTGGCTGTTCATCTACCTGATGAGGCACTACTTAGAGGTCCAGTACAGTATGGCTAGATGTACCCTATTGAAAGGCGGCTAGGCACTTTCAAGGGCTATGTTAGGAACAGAGCTAGACCCGAGGGTTCCATTGCAGAGGCCTACATTGCTACAGAAGCGTTGACATTCTGCTCAAAATACATTGAAACATCTGATCAGCTTAGCAAAGAGGTGGGTGAAGACAATCCCGCGCTCAATGTTTTCGATTATTCTGTTCGAGTTACAGGGAAGAGTTGACAAGAGGACAAACCTAAAGATTTGGACAAAATGGTTTGGTATGTGTTGAATAACTGTCCTGAGATACTACCTTATATCAAGTAAGTGCAGCACTGCAGCTTATACACCGTAATCTACTAAACTTGCAACACATTCTTATATATTTAGATGTTTGACGCGATCACTATGTTGTGCAGCATCTACAAAGAGGAGTTACTACCGCAAAATCCAAGAAACATTGACAAACTGGTTATGGCAGGATTTGTGAAATGGTTCAAGAACCATGTAAGCTTTTGAAGTGCACTGTCAGTTTTTTTAATATATTGAGTACATAAGTTGATCAACTTGTCTATTTTCTAACCATGGGTTAAGAAGATGCGGGAGGATGGGCAGGCAGTTGATGATGCCCTTTACTCACTAGCAATGGGTCCTGATACTCGGGTAAGACATTATGAATCTTGCGTTGTTGGATATGTGCGCTACAACACCCTTGCACGAGACGAAGGTAGGAAGACACAAAACAGTGCCATCATGAGCACAGATACGTATGACAAAGAGAGAACTGAAATGTATGCTAACATAACATACATTGTTCAGTTGCAGTATATCTCCAGTTTCGAGGATCATCGGTGTGTGGTTCTGTTGTGCTGTCGTTGGTATAACCTGTTTTCCAGGATCGCAAAACCCAGAGCTGATGATTATTTCAAATCCATCAATGTCAAGGCGGCGTACCAGACCAACGAGCCTTTTATTTTGGCAAATCAAGCAACACACATATTTTTCTTGGAAGACACATTTGCACGTAGCAATGACTGGAGAGTATTGCAAAGGTTTGAGCAGAGGAATTCGTTTAATGAAGTTGCACAACAAGATGATGCTTACACTGCTCCTGATGTACAAGATAACACAGATGTTCCTAATATCTTTGAGAACCATCACGTCAATGACACCGGCGAAAAGATTGCCTGTCGTGCTATGGACATACAAGAGTTGATCAAGAAGAAGCCAACGTTCGAGGACGTTGAGGACGAAGAAGAAGATGACACCATGGGGAATTACGATTCAGACTGATACACATGGCGAAGATGTTGACGCTGCTGCTGCGGATGATGATTACATTGTTTTTGTCGTATTTTCCTGTCAAGAGACGTTTTTTATCTACTATGTGAAATTGTGTTTGCTATGACAACTAAAACCTGATGAACATGTTGTTTAGTATTTTGCTGTGAGAACATCACTTGTTATGTATGCTGATTTGTGTTTGGTGATTGTATGACAACTAAAACATGATGACATTGTTGTTTAGTTGTACTCATATTTGGCTGTGAAACTTGAATTTGATGACATAGTTTGTTGTTGGACTGCAATTTGCTCGATGTCTTCGAATGAGAACAAAGCTGACCCGACAGGGCCTCTCCTATTTATTTATTTATATGAGCAAAAGGAGATACCCCGTGATTTCTGTTAATAGAAATCATTAGATGTTCACAGAACTACGCCCAACCTGCTAAACAGGTTTCATTCATTACTAGTTTCAGCAAAGTGCTCATGTCGTAGCCATTGAATACATCATGAGTGCTACATACACTGCAAATAAAGAGACAATCATCCTACAGAGCACATCGATTTTGCCCATTATCTTCACAAGCTCTTTCATCTCCTCATTGTTGTCAAGGTCATTCAGCATTTGTTGCTTGGCCATGATCAGAGGAACTGCATCTTTAACCTTCTGCTCTGCATCTTCCTCTTTTGCCGTTCCTTCAGTTACTTGTCCAACACCCCAACCTGCTGGTATTGGGATTCCTCGGCTAACCAAATAATTAGCGTAGTTGCATTCCCCCACATCAGCAACTTCCCAGAAATACAAATCACACGAATCTTCCCTTTTCTGCACGAATCAAATTGGAAGATCATCAACCAAACTATTAAAAAAATTAGCAACTGAAAGAAGCAGAACAACACTTAAACATATTATTACCCAATGATTCGGGCATTTGTAGAAGACTCGGCCAGGGTTGCGGATTGTGGTTGAGACATGACGGATGACTCTGCATGATTTGCAGCAGTGGCATCACACCAACGTCAGCGGGTTGCGATGAGCAATCTGCTGCGGTGCGCGTGCCGGCGGGGGTGTGATAAAACCCACAGGCGATGGTACGGGTGGCGACTTGGCGCATATCTGGTTGTTGCCTGCTGAAGAGCAGGTGGACGAGCAGCCAGCGGACATGGTTGCTGCGGCCAGAGCTTCTGATGCTAGGCATAGTAAGTAGAGAAGAGGAGAAGCGAACATTGGATATGTCAGTTTCATTACTTGTAGAGTAGCATAGCACCATATATAGTCATAGTCTAGATTTGGATTCGAACCGGCTAAAGGAACACGTCTTTCTTTATTCTAAAACTCGGAAACGTCTCTTTACTGGTACACTAGCTTGTTCTGTACGCCTTCCCAAGTCTTTGATTTTCTTTCCCTTTTTTTGCGAGGAAGGAAGGAGGACAAAATTGAGAGTTCCTCGGACTCGAACCCAAGACCTCTCGGTTGAAAACCAAGGGTGCTAGTCACTTATGTGGCGAACATTCCCTGTGAGGAGGACAGCAGACGAACGCATTTTCCTCGCAGTTTTCTTCCTATATATAAAAAGTATGCTACTTGGTGTTCGCTTAGTCAAAAAACGATTGTGCCAACCTTGACCGTTCGATTGACATTCAACGTCTGTCGTGTTTCTTCAGTCTCTTCTTCCTCGAGCCGCCAAAGCCAAACCAGCACCGACGGGACTGCCTGCTCCTACCTCCCACGGCTGGCTGTGATCTTCCCCGGCTCCTGTTCGTTCCCGTCCGAGGCCTCACCATCGTCCTCCGCCTTGGTTTGCTCGCCGCGGCGCCGCCCTCCGGTGTTGTCAACATGGTCAACAACCGAGAGGAATAAGGAGATGACTGTACATGGTGAGGATGACAGTAGGGACCCAGCAGCGCACGTAATAATTTTGTTTTTTCGGGACGGAGAAGGGTATCAACTGGGTTGTGCGGGACCCATGGCCCGTCTAGCCCAGGCTTTTATTTCATATGTTTAGCACATGACCAGCCCAGTTTGTTTTTTTCCTTTCTAAAAAATGGCTAGCCAGCTATTTTGTTTTTTGCAGGATAACCAACATAGGCCTACTTGCTTTTCTACACCCTGCTAGGCCGGAAATCTTTCAAGACGAGGAGGGATGCATTTTGCCCAGAAAATGGGTTATAAGTAATAAGAAATGGGCTATAAGTAATAAGAAATGGGCTATAAGTAATAATAAATGGGCTGTAAAATGAAAAAAATACAGCAAACAGGCAATTAGTTCCCAAATACTGTTTTCTTTCGGATTTTGATATTTTAAATTTCATTGTTTTTGTGCAGGTAAAATTTTATTGAATTTAAATTAAGGTATATTTAGATTTAAAATTAATTTGAATCTAGCTAGAAATTTCGGGCTGTATGCTGTTTGGGACAGATTTGGAGGCTGACTTGTGGGTCTACTAGGTTGACGTGTACTTTGGCTTTGTCAACTTAGTCCACAAACGATTCTAGCAGCAGTGACCATTGGATGTTAATCCAACGGCCGTGCTGCTTCTTCAATATCTGATCTTCTTGCTTCAGCCGCCCAAACCAGCTCCGGTGGGACTGCCTGCTCCCGCCTCTCGTGGCTGGCTGTGCTACCGCACAGGCCGCACCGCCCCACCCTACTTCATTGCTGGCCAGGCCATTCCTCTACTCACCCACACCTCCTGTTATTTTCCGGCGACGGCAGTCGGACCAGTAAACCCTCGTACTCCCCACCGCGTGGGCAACCATTGCCGAGTCTTCCCTGGCTCCATGCCGTTCCCTTCCTAGGCCTCGCCGTCGTCCACCGCCATGGTGCTCTCGGCGCGGCCTGGTTAACGTGGTCAACGAACGACATCCATCGGCCATGGACTGTACGTGCAAAATAATGATTCCTCCACCTGACAGCTGGGACCCACTGGAAGGGCCTCTGTATTTCATGAAAAAAATGTTCCCCCCGCTGACATGTCGGACCCACTAGCTATATCTTCGCACGCAAGGAAGTGCCTCCTTATTACGCACAAAAAATGAATACCCACCCTGCTAGATGGGACCCACCATAGTGGGAGGATGACTTGTGGGCCAACTAAGTTGACGGGGACGGAGGGCTTTGTCAACTTAGTCAATATGAACGATTCTAGCTCCAGTGACCGTACGATGTCCATCCAACGGCCGTAGTGCTTCTTCAACCTCTGGTCTTCTTGCTCCAGCCGCGCAAAGCAACGCCGGTCGTGCCGCCTGCTCCTGCCGCCCGTGGCCGGTTGTGATGCTGCGGAGGCCTCACCTCCCCCTACTACTCCCACCGCTGGCCAGGCCATCCCTCTACGCACCCACACCCCATGTTATTCTGCGGTGACGGCAGCCTCACATCGCAGCCGAATGAGTGAACCCTCATGCTCCTCCACGCGTGGGCATCCACTGCCGCGTCTTCCCCGGCTCCGTGTCGTTCCCTTCCTAGGCCTCGCCGTCGTCCACCGCCCTGGTGCTCTCGGCGCGGCATGGTCAACGTGGTCAAGGAATGACTTCCATCGGACGTGGACTGTACGTTGAGAGGCTGACAGCTGGGTCCACGGCCGCAGCAAGGAAGTGCCTCCTTATTACGCGCAAAATAATTATTCCTCCACCTGACAGCGGGCACCCACCGGACGAGCCACCGTATTTTGCAAAAAAAGCGTTCCCCCTGTCTGCTGGGACCCACCAGCTACATCTTCGCACGCAAGGAAGTGCGTCTAAAAAAAAGATTTGCCCCCCTGACTGCTGAGACCCACCAGCTACATCTTCGCACGCAAGGAAGTGCGTCCGAAAAAAAAAAACGATTCGCCCCCCCGACTGCTGGGACCCACCAACTAAATCTTCGCACGCAAGGAAGTGCGTCCGGGAAAAAAAAATAAAAAACAAAACGATTCGCCCACTGACTGCCAGGACCCACCAGCTACATCTTCGCAGGCAAGGAAGTGCCTGACAGTTAGGACCCACCTGGTCGAAACGTACGTAGCGTTGTCATTATGGTCGCGAACATGTATGTACATATATACTAGTGGATGTAGAGGCGCGCACGTGTCGTAGTAGAGGCGCGCACGTAGCATGTACACGTACGTACAGCGGCGAGGGTGCAAGAAAGAAAATACGGCCACGTACGTACATACGGGCAGGGTCTCGAACGCCTACTCGCGCATACGTACATGGCTGGGTCGGAACGGAGAAAGAGCGTCGTCGTCGTCTTCATGGGGAGCCAACCGGCTGGGTCGGAACGGAATGCGTGGTCGTGTTCATCGGGAGGGCTTGGACGGAACAGGCGATGGAAACGAGGCCTGGCGTACCGCAGAACGGAGGAAACAGCCTTGTGTTCGACCGGCCACGTTCGGAACGGGGTCCTGTTGATCGGGAGGGGTGTGGCGTACCGCAAAACGGAGGAAACGGACCTCCTACGGTCGAAACGGGGGTCCTGTTGATCGGGAGGGTGTGGCGTACCGCAAAACAGACGAAACAGACTTATGTTGGAGCGCTACGGTCGAAACGGGGGTTCTGTTCATCGGGAG
>NC_041383.1:767138987-767154506 GCF_002162155.2 Triticum dicoccoides | reverse complement strand
GCTCACTGTTCATCCAATCGATCGGCTTCAGTTAGCAACAGTAGCAAAGGAATCGCTCCATCGGGTTCAGTTAACAGCCATCGATCGATCGCTCGGGTTCAGTAATGCGTAGCGTGCAGTGCAATCGCTCGGGTTCAGTTAGAGCCGAACGCCTCGCTCGGGTTCAGTTAGAGCCAATGCCTCGCACACACGCGCGTATGTGTATGAGAGAAACGCGCATCGCTCGGCCCCCGACCTCCCACTGTAACTGGCAACTCCCCGAATTTTTCCTCCCCCTCGCTTCTACCACGGTTTTTTCCGTCATGGACGGCCCAAAGAATGTCATGCAGCTGCGTCTCCGGCCCGCCCAGGACGAAAAGCCCATTTTCTGTCATGATTTTTTGTCATAGAAGTAGGAGCCCACCACATCTATGATGATACCGGGTTTTGTCACAATTATCATCATAGAAGTGTCATATGTATGACAAAAAAAATCGTTCGGCCCAAAATGTCACAGATGTGTCTTTTTTTTGTAGTGCATAAGCCTAATGAGATAAACTTGACATACTTCTGGAATTGCTGGCTTGGACACATTAGTCTAAAACGCATGAAGAAGCTCCATGATGATGGGCTCCTAACTTTGTTCGACTTCGGGTCGTTCGAGACATGCGAATCATGCTTGCTCGGCAAGATGACTAAGTCTCATTTCTCAAAGAGTTGCTAGAGGGCGTCTGAGCTGTTGGAACTTATACACAATGATGTGTGTGGACCAATGAGCACAACTGCCAGAGATGGCTATCAGTACTTCGTGACTTTTACCGACGACTTGAGTTGATATGGATATATCTATTTGATGAGGCACAAGTCGAAAACTTTTGAAAATTTCAAAGAGTTTCAGATCGAGGTTGAAAATCGGCTCAACAAGAATATAAAGATTCTACGATCTAATCGTGGAGGTGAGTACATGAGCCAGGAGTTTGATGATCATCTAAAAAGACGAGGTATAGTACCTCAGCTCACACCTCCGGGTACGCCACAGAGAAACGGCGTGTCGGAATAGAGGAATATGACCTGTTGGACATGGTCCGGTCTATAATGAGCAAATCGGATTTACCCTTGTCATTCTGGGGATACGCTCTAGAAACTGCAGCTTTCACACTTAACAAGGTACCATCAAAATCCGTAGACAAGACACCACATGAGATGTGGACTGGGAAGAGTCCCAATTTGTATTTTCTAAAGATTTGGGGTTGTGAAGCATTTGTCAAGCGTCTTATGTCAGACAAGCCAAGTTGGATAAATGCATATTCGTGGAATATTCGAGGGAGACCTTGGGATATAGCTTCTACAACCGGGAAGAGAACAAAGTGTTTGTTGCTCGAAACGGGGTTTTCCTTGAGAAAGAGTTTCTCAGTCGGGAGTGCAATGGGAGGACGGTTCGACTCGAAGAAATTCGAGGAACACTGGGGGACGGCTCGTCTAGTGATGAGATCATACCGGCGTCAGTTAGGGAACCCGTAGTGGAAGCGGCACCGGAACCACGGAGGTCAGAAAGATTGCTCGGAGTGCGTGATGTATTGTTGCTAGAAATCAACAAGTCGGCCACATATGCCCAAGCAATGGTGAGCCCAGATTTCGAGGCATGGCTGGAGGCCATGAGATCCGAGTTAAAGTCCTTGGATGAGAATCAAGTCTAGGACTTGGTTGATCCAACACCTAGCGTAACAACCATTGGTTGCAAATGGGTCTTTAAGAAGAAAACAGATGTGGATGGAAATGTTCAAATCCACAAAGCTCGGCTTGTCGCTAAATGTTATGGACAAGTTCAAGGAATTGACTACGTAGAAACTTACTTGCCAGTAGCGATGCTGAAGTCGGTGAGGATCGTACTAGCTATAGCTGCATATTTCGACTACGAGATATGGCAGATGGATATCAAAACGGCTTTCCTTCATGGAAATTTAATCGAGGATGTGTGTATATGATACAGCCCGAGGGTTTTGTCGATTCGACTAGCGCTGATAAGGTATGCACGCTCAAGAGATCCATTTATGGGTTCAGGCAAGCATCTCAGAGCTGGAATATTCATTTTGATGAAGTCGTCATTAGTCTCGGTTTCATCAAAAGCGAAGAGGACGCTAATGTCTACTACACAACCTTCTTCTTGTAGACGTTGTTGGGCATCCAAGTGCAGAGGTTTGTAGGACAGTAGCAAATTTCCCTCAAGTGGATGACCTAAGGTTTATCAATCCGTGGGAGGCGTAGGATGAAGATGGTCTCTCTCAAACAACCCTGCAACTAAATAACAAAGAGTCTCTTGTGTCCCCAACACACCCAATACAATGGTAAATTGTATAGGTGCACTAGTTTGGCGAAGAGATGGTGATACAAGTGCAATATGGATGGTAGATATAGGTATTTGTAATCTGAAAATATAAAAACAGCAAGGTAACAAGTGATAAAAGTGAGCGTAAACAGTATTGCGATGATAGGAAACAAGGCATAGGGTTCATACTTTCACTAGTGCAAGTTCTCTCAACAATAATAACATAGATAGATCATATAACAATCCCTCAACATGCAACAAAGAGTCATTCCAAACCCACTAATAGCGGAGAACAAACGAAGAGATTATGGTAGGGTACGAAACCACCTCAAAGTTATTCTTTCGGATCAATCTATTCAAGAGTTCATACTAGAATAACACCTTAAGACACAAATCAACCAAAACCCTAATGTCACCTAGATACGCCATTGTCACCTCAAGTATCTGTGGGCATGATTATACGATATGCATCACACAATCTCAGATTCATCTATCCAACCAACACAAAGTACTTCAAAGAGTGCCCCAAAGTTTCTACCGGAGAGTCAAGATGAAAACGTGTGCCAACCCATATGCATAGGTTCATGGGCGGAACCCGCAAGTTGATCACCACAACATACATCAAGTGGATCACGTGATATCCCATTGTCACCACAGATAAGCACATCAAGACATACATAAAGTGTTCTCAAATCCCTAAAGACTCAATCCAATAAGATAACTTCAAAGGGAAAACTCAATTAATTACAAGAGAGTAGAGGGGGAAAAACATCATAAGATCCAACTATAATAGCAAAGCTCGCGATACATCAAGATCGTGCCATAGAGAGAACACGAGAGAGAGAGATCAAACAGATAGCTACTGGTACATACCCTCAGCCCCAAGGGTGAACTACTCCCTCCTCGTCATGGAGAACGCCGAGGTGATGAAGATGGCCACCAGTGAGGGATCCCCCCTCCGGTAGGGTGCCGGAACGGGCTCCCAAGAGGTTTTTGGTGGCTACAGAGGATTGCGGCGGCGGAACTCCCGATCTATCTTCCGTTCCGATGTTTTTAGGGTATATGGGAATATATAGGCGAAAGAAGTCGGTAGGGGGAGCCTCGAGGGTCCACGAGACAGGGGGGCGTGCCCAGGGGGTGGGCGCGCCTTCCTATCTCCTGGCCTCCTCGAAGCTTCCCTGGCTTGTACTCCAAGTCTCCCGGATAATGTTCGTTCCAAAAATCACGCACCCAAAGGTTTCATTCCTTTTGGACTCCATTTGATATTCCTTTTCTTCGAAACACTGAAATAGGCAATAAAACAACAATATGGGCTGCGCCTCCGGTTAATAGGTTAGTCCCAAAAGTAATATAAAAGTGTATAATAAAGCCCGTAAACATTCAAAACATATAATAAAATAGCATGAATGCTTCATAAATTATAGATACGTTGGAGACGTATCAACATCCCCAATCTTAATTCCTGCTCGTCCTCGAGTAGGTAAATGATAAAAGAAATAATTTATGAAGTGTGAATGCTAGCAGGTCTACAAGTTTGATCAATGATAATTTCAATCACCTTTTCTAGCATGATTATATGTCATAACAGTAGTTCATCTCATAAAACTTCTCAAGATCAAGTAACAAGCTATTCACATGTTAAAGCATAGATCATAAACTTTC
Organism: Triticum dicoccoides; assembly: GCF_002162155.2. NCBI lineage: Eukaryota > Viridiplantae > Streptophyta > Magnoliopsida > Poales > Poaceae > Triticum > Triticum dicoccoides. The sequence goes on along the minus strand of NC_041383.1, from coordinate 767,150,539 downwards.
TTGGAAACTAGCAAACTTCATTCGTAGTCATCAAACAATTACAATTCATCTTATTTTCAGGAAGGGTCTATGTCAGAGCTTTGATTTAGAAAACTCCACATACTCAACTATCATATAGTCTTCCATGATTGCTAACACTCATGCAATACTAATGGTTATGGAATTTTAATCGGACACTGAGAAAGATAGGGTCTTATAGTGTTGCCTCCCAACGTATTCACCTTTGGGTGATGTCAACAATAATAGTTCATGCTAACTTACATCCAATTGGATATATATATCAGGATCTTTCCAACACAAGGTGTCTGCCAAAGGATAAAATGAAAAAGGGAAAGGTGAAGATCACCTTGACTCTTGCATAAAGGTAAAAGATAGGCCCTTCACAAAGGGACGCAGGGATTTGCAAAGGTGCCAGGGCTCAATTTTGAAATAGAGATAAATAATTTTGAGAGGTATGATCTCATTGTTAACATAACAACCAAGAGTTCCCAATATCTTCCATACTAGATATATTATAGGCGGTTCCCAAACAGAATGGTAAAAGTTTTTACTCCCCCTCCACCAACAATCATCAATCCATGGCTTGCCCAAAACAACGGGTGCCTCCAACTAACATCAAACCTGGGGGAGTTTTGTTTGCAATTATTTTTTATTTGATTTTGATCTTTTGATCATGGGACTGGGCATCCCGGTTACCAGCCATTTTTCTCATGCATGATGAGCGGAGTCCACTCATCTTGAGAATAACCCACCTAGCACGGAAGATACTGATAGCCCCTAGTCGCTACATGAGCAATTCGAGCATACAAAACAGATTATTATTTGAATTTTAGAGTTTGGCACATGCAAATTTACTTGGAATGGCAGGTAAATACCGCATATAGGTAGGTATGGTGGACACTCTTGGCAAAAACTGGGTTTAAGGATATTTGGAAGCACAAGTAGTATCTCTACTTGGTGCAAGGAATTTGGCTAGCATGAGGGGGAAAGGCGAGCTCAACATGTTTGAATGATCCATGACAATATACTTTAACTGAGATGTGAGAAAACATAACCCATTACGTTGTATTCCTTGTCCAACATCAACTCTTTAGCATGTCATACTTAATGAGTGCTCACAATTATAAAAGATGTCTAGGATAGTGTATTTATATGTGAAATCTCTCTTCCTTCAATATTCTTTCATGAATTGTTCAAATGGCCAATACAATGCTTGCTAACCTTCAATAAATTTACAACCTCTACTTCTTAGATGTGAAGTCATTACTCCCCATGGGATAAGCAAATGAGACATATATAATTTCAGATTTATGATATTCAACTCATTCAACCGTTTACTCGTAGGATATAAGTGAAGCACACGAGTAAATGACAAACTACTCCAAAAAGATATAAGTGAAGATCAATGAGTAGAAAAATAATTATGTAACTATGAGAAGACTCTCTCTCATTTAAGAATTTTAGATCTTAAGTACTTTATTCAAACAACAAGCAAAACAAAATAAAACAACATTGCAAGGATAGCACAACTCATGTGAAGAAGCAAAAACTTAGGTTCAACCGATACTAACCGATAGTTGTCGAAGAAGAAAGGTGGGATGCCTAACGGGGCATCCCCAAGCTTAGACGCTTTGAGACTTCTTGAAATATTATCTTGGGGTGCCTTGGGCATCTCCAAGCTTGAGCTTTTGTGTCTCCTTAATTCCTCTCATATCATGGTTTCTCTTTTTATCAAAAGCTTCATCCACACCAAACTCAACAAGAACTCGTGAGATAAGTTAGTATAAACCAATGCAAAACCTTATCATTTTCTACTGTAAAAAATCACTAAAATTATTATTCAACATTTCATACTAAATGTCTCTGCATATTTAATACTCCTATCCTCAAATAGAATCATTAAACAAGCAAACATATGCAAACAATGCAAACATAACAGCAATCTGCCAAAACAGTATAGTCTGTAAAGAATGCAAGAGTATCAATACTTTCCTAACTCAAAAAATTATGAGAAAAATACTACTCTGTAGAATAATTATCAGAGCTCAATATGCAAAAAGTTTCAACATTATACCATTCTCTGACTTGTCTAGGGAATTTTTGCAACAGCGGTAAACTTTCTATTTTCAAAAAGCAACATGTATACTAGCAAAATAAGCATGGTAAAGGCTATCCTTGACATTTTTATTGAAACTAAAGATGCAAAAAATTATTATAAATGACAGCAAGCAAATACTAACAAAAAAATGACGCTCCAAGCAAAACACATATCATGTGGTGAATAAAAATATAGCTCCAAGTAAAGTTACCGATGAACGAAGACGAAAGAGGGGATGCCTTCCGGGGCATCCCCAAGCTTAGGCTCTTGGTTGTCCTTGAATATTACCTTGGGGTTCTTTGGGCATCCCCAAGCTTAGGATCTTGCCACTCTTTATTCCATAGTCCATCGAATCTTTACCCAAAACTTGAAAACTCCACAACACAAAACTCAACAGAAAACTCGTAAGCTCCGTTAGTATAAGAAAATAAAACCACCACTTAGGTACTGTAGTGAACTCATTCTAAATTCATATTGGTGTAATATATACTGTATTCCAACTTCTCTATGGTTCATACCCTCCGATACTACTCATAGATTCATCAAAATAAGCAAACAACACATAGAAAACAGAATCTGTCAAAAACAAAACAGTCTGTTGTAATCTGTATCAAACGTATACTTCTGGAACTCGAAAAATCCTACAAAATTAGGAAGTCCTAAGAAATTTGTGTACCAACCCATAACAAAAATAATCAGATCACAATCACGTTTCTATGAATTAACAAAACTAATTTACTGGGTGTAAAAGTTTCTGATTTTCAGCAGGATCAACACAACTATCACCGTAAGCTATCCTAAAGGTCTTACTTGGCACTTTATTGAAACAAAAGCTATAAAACATGATTACTACAGTAGCATAATCATGTGGACACACAAAAACAGTAAAGGTAAATATTGTGTTGTCTCCCAACAAGCGCTTTTCTTTAATGCCTTTTAGCTAGGCATGATGATGACAATGACGCTCACATAAAAGATAAGAATTAAAACATAACGAGAGCATCATGAAGCATATGACTAGCACATTTAAGTCTAACCCACTTCCTATGCATAGGGGTTTTGTGAGCAAACAACTTATGGGAACAATAATCAACTAGCATAGGAAGGTAAAACAAGCATAACTTCAAGATTTTAAGCACATAGAGAGGAAACTTGATATTATTGCAATTCCTACAAGCATGTATTCCTCCCTCATAATAATTTTCAGTAGCATCATGAATGAATTTAACAATATAACCAGCACCTAAAGCATTCTTTTCATGATCTACAAGCATAGAAAATTTACTACTCTCCACATAAGCAAATTTCTTCTCATGAATAGTAGTGGGAGCAAACTCAACAAAATAATTATCATGTGAGGCATAATCCAATTGAAAACTAAAATCATGATGACAAGTTTCATGGTTATCATTATTCTTAATAGCATACAAGTCATCACAATAATTATCATAGATAGCAACTTTGTTCTCATAATCAATTGGAACCTCTTCCGAAATAGTGGATTCATTAGTAAATAAAGTCATGACCTCTCCAAATCCACTTTCATAATTATCACAATAATATTCAACATCCTCCAAAATAGTGGGATCATTACTTCCTAAATTTGACACTCTTCCAAACCCACTTTCATCAATATAATCATCATAAATAGGAGGCATGCTTTCATCATAATAAATATTCTCATCAAAACTTGGGGGACAAAAAATATCATCTTCATCAAACATAGCTTCCCCATGCTTGTGGCTTTGCATATCATTAGCATCATGAATAATCAAGGAATTCATACTAACAACATTGCAATCATGCTCATCATTCACATATTTCATGCCAAGCATTCTATGTAATTCTTCTTCTAGCACTTGAGCACAATTTTCCTTTTCATCATACTCATGAAATATATTAAAAAGATGAAGCGTACGAGACAAACTTAACTCCATTTTTTTTGTAGTTTTCTTTTATAAACTAAATTAGTGATAAAACAAGAAACAAAAAGATTCGATTGCAAGATCTAAAGATATACCTTCAAGCACTCACCTCCCCGGCAACGGCGCCAGAAAAGAGCTTGATGTCTACTACACAACCTTCTTCTTGTAGACGTTGTTGGGCATCCAAGTGCAGAGGTTTGTAGGACAGTAGCAAATTTCCGTCAAGTGGATGACCTAAGGTTTATCAATCCGTGGGAGGCGTAGGATGAAGATGGTCTCTCTCAAACAACCCTGCAACCAAATAACAAAGAGTCTCTTGTGTCCCCAACACACCCAATACAATGGTAAATTGTATAGGTGCACTAGTTCGGCAAAGAGATGGTGATACACGTGCAATATGGATGGTAGATATAGGTATTTGTAATCTGAAAATATAAAAACAGCAAGGTAACAAGTGATAAAAGTGAGCGTAAACAGTATTGCAATGATAGGAAATAAGGCATAGGGTTCATACTTTCACTAGTGCAAGTTCTCTCAACAATAATAACATAGATAGATCATATAACAATCCCTCAACATGCAACAAAGAGTCACTCCAAAGCCACTAATAACGGAGAACAAACGAAGAGATTATGGTAGGGTACGAAATCACTTCAAAGTTATTCTTTCGGATCAATCTATTCAAGAGTTCGTACTAGAATAACACCTTAAGACACAAATCAACCAAAACCCTAATGTCACCTAGATACTCCATTGTCACCTCAAGTATCCGTGGGAATGATTATACGATATGCATCACACAATCTTAGATTCATCTATCCAACCAACACAAAGTACTTCAAAGAGTGCCCCAAAGTTTCTACCGGAGAGTCAAGACGAAAACGTGTGCCAACCCCCAAGCATAGGTTCATGGGCGGAACCCGCAAGTTGATCACCAAAACATACATCCAGTGGATCACGTGATATCCCATTGTCACCACAGATAAGCACGGCAAAACATACATCAAGTGTTCTCAAATCCCTAATGACTCAATCCAATAAGATAACTTCAAAGGGAAAACTCAATTCATCACAAGAGAGTAGAGGGGGAGAAACATCATAAGATCCAACTATAATAGCAAAGCTCGCGATACATCAAGATCGTGCCATAGAGAGAACACGAGAGAGAGAGAGAGATCAAACACATAGCTACTGGTACATACCCTCAGCCCCGAGGGTGAACTACTCCCTTCTCGTCATGGAGAGCGCCGGGATGATGAAGATGGCCACCGGTGAGGGATCCCCCCTCCGACAGGGTGCCGGAACGGGCTCCCAACAGGTTTTTGGTGGCTACAGAGGCTTGCGGCGGCGGGACTCCCAATCTATCTTCCGTTCCGATGTTTTTAGGGTATATGGGAATATATAGGCGAAAGAAGTCGGTCGGGGGAGCCTCGAGGGGCCCACGAGACAGGGGGGCGCACCCAGGGGGTGGGTGCGCCCTCCTATCTCCTGGCCTCCTCGAAGCTTCCCTGGCTTGTACTCCAAGTCTCCCGGATCATGTTCGTTCCAAAAATCATGCTCCCGAAGGTTTCATTCCGTTCGGACTCCGTTTGATATTCCTTTTCTTCGAAACACTGAAATAGGCAATAAAACAGCAATATGGGTTGGGCCTCCGGTTAATAGGTTAGTCCCAAAAGTAATATAAAAGTGTATAATAAAGCCCGTAAACATTCAAAACAGATAATAAAATAGCATGAATGCTTCATAAATTATAGATACGTTGGAGACGTATCAGACGCTTGTTTATACAAGAAGTTAAGTGGGAGCTCGATAGTGTTTTTGATCTTGTGTGTGGATGACATATTGTTGATCAGAAACGATGTTTCGATGCTGAACTCGGTCAAGGAGTCATTGGATGGCAAGTTTTCGATGAAGGACCTTGGTGAGGCAGTGTATATTTTAGGCATTAAGATCTGTAGAGATAGATCGAGGATGCTGCTCGGCTTAAGCCAGAGCACATATATAGATAAAGTGTTGAAGTGGTTCAACATGAGTAAGGCGAAGAAAGGGTTCTTGCCACTCACACATGGTATAAGGCTAAGCGAAACGCAGAGTCCTTCCATATCTGATGAGCGAAGCAGGATAAGTAGGATTCTATATGCCGACTCTACTTATTGCCACGAACCGCTTCGCTCGTGTAATCTCTCCAGAGGGCGATCACGAGGCGCTTTGTGGGCGATCCTTCTCTGCCTGCAACTTCGCTGGCCAAGGCGTTGCCTATTGATCCCTGCCTTCTCCGTCCGTCGCTCCGGCGTCGAGAGGGGGTGGGGACCCTGGTGCTTCGTGTCCGACTTTAGTTGGGGTTGGTCTAGTGCTTTCTGCTGCTACCATGGACGAGATGGCGCCGCGTCAGAATAATTTGCCTCTGCTCTTCCTCCATCTCGGCGTCGCTCCAACCGGTGGCGTCGGGGGGCAGGTTGCCCGGTCTTCTCGGTGATCTCTGGATCCGACGAGATTCGTGTCTGGTGGTCGTCCGTCGACACTCTCATGGGTGGCGGTCGTGTCGGCTATTGTAGTTGTGTTTGCTGTCTTGCAGTTGGGTATATGGATGACGGTAGGCTTCGACATTCCTCTTCTTCGACTACATTGGATGAAGTTAACGGCGTTGAGATCTGGTGACCACGAGGAAGATCCCCGGCCGACGTGCCACAAAGTCTCGGTCTCGTCGCTTGCGGCGGCCCCGTTCATCGGCTCAAAAAACATCTTTGTATGTGATGGTGCTCTCCCAGATCTTGGTATGGCGGTTGTTCTTCTCTTTTTTCGGCGTTGCCATGGTGGCGGCGGAGGACGTTTATGGACTATGTTCCGGCAATGCACAAGTTTCTTCAAGGGTGGAATAGTAATTTTACTTCTTGTGGAATTCTTTGTGCAAAGTCGCTTGACAAGCATGTTTGTCTCTTATGACGACAATATGTGTAAATATTTGTGAACATATTGTCTAATGAAATATGTGGTTGCTTCAGAAAAAACTGAATTGCACATCGCTTATCCAGATTTTTTTTAAGATTATGATTGAGAGGCCATCACTGATTTGTCAGGAGCATGTTCAACTTGACATACTAACTTCAAGTTTAGTAAACATTTCAACAATAAGCAGTAGGTTAAACATCAGAACATGAACCTGCAGAAGATTCCATCGCTATTGGAGTTCAGAAAATAATAGTTCAGCTATTTGGGTATGTATTTTTTTTCACATGCATGATACTCAAGAAAGTGAGGAGTGGTCTATCTTCTGACAAAAACTGAAGCAAGCATGTCATAGACACTACAGTAGTCCTGTCAATTTCCTACTAGTCGATTACCTAGTAGTAATCTAGTATAAGCACGAGTCCTTATAGAACAAAAATGCACAATGAAAATCTAGTTTACTCTAGTATTCTTAAACAAATACTTCAATAATGAGCTAGAGTTTCTATATTGTAGTTTCCAACCTTGGATGACACATTATTTCCATTTGTATCAACAATGTTTAAGAGCACAGGAAATTAATATTTATAAATGAAGTTGACTAGAGATCAAAATAGAGTTGCCGACCGTTTGGCAAACTAAAGTCATATAGAGTGTACCATGGCTGTGTGGATGCATGTAGGACTACCATGTATTGAGGATCTTTCGTCTCTCGACTGTGATTCTCTTAATAGGAATAAGACTCCTTTTCCCCTGAAGAAAAAAGCAGTGATATTATCCGGTGACAACAGTTAATTCAGAACAAACTTTTTTTATAGGCAAAGTAGTGAACGAACTGGCATTACAGAGAAGGAATGGACCAGGGCTGACCACGCGGGGCTAAATTTCGTGTTTTGACCCTTTTTTGAAACAAAATCGAGATGTGACCCCAGTTTGAAACCTTTTTGAGATCTGACCCTTTTGCTATCGCCAGGCGTTCAGGCGGTAGGATTGCGCAGTCTACCGCCGCAGGGTCTGGCGATAGGTGTGGCTGACGGCCGTTAAACCGTTAACGGCTGCTTACGGACCTACCGCCATAAGCCAAGGCGGTAGTCAGCACAAACCTACCGCCGAGAGCCCTGGCGGTAGGGTTGGAGCATGTGTTAACTTTCTGTGACCAAAAACTCGAACAGCTCAGCGGTAGGGTTGTACACCCTACCGCCGAGGAACTCGGCGGTAGCATCATACCGCCACGAGCCCTGGCGGTAGGGTGTACAACCCTACCCCTGAGCTGTTCGAGTTTTTGGTCACAGAAGGGGGGGCGTGGGGGGAGGGTGGCCCTAAAATATGAGCTCACATTTTTTTAGTGATTGTTTGTTTTGTAAAATATGAGCTCACAAAGAAATCCAACAAACGATTTCACATAATTTGTTTTGTTACAAATAGCAAAATATGAGCTCACATCACAAATAGCAAAATATGAGTTCACATAATGATGATGGTTCCACATAACAATTATCAAACAGTTTACACATAGCAAATAGCAAACTTGTCCACATAGTTTGACAACCCCTACGAAAACAGAGATACATATGCAATCGACATGTTTATGGGGCAGACAAATCCCCCCCCTCGTATGTTAGGCATGGCCATGGAGACAGATACGGCAGCGGATCCACCGGTTCAGGCGGAGGCGGAACGCTGGTCAGCATCCGACCGTTCAAGCAGTCCCACCTTGCCTTTCCCGCTGGAGTTTTCGCCTCAGCCCTTGGCAAGTTGATGATATCAAACGCCGATGCACTTGGGGGCGGCATCCTGACTCTCTCCTCCGCATTGCTCTCGAAGTAGACCCTCCGGCCCAAATTGCGCAGCTCCCGGTTGGAGCGCTGCTTGGCAGCTTCAATGTTCCATTCCCGACGTTCTTGGGAGATAGTTGTATCTCCCTCCATCTCTACAATCACTCTCTTCCACTCCTTCACACTCTCTGCCCAACACTTCTGATCATCGCAGATCCGTTCCGCCCTCTCGTGCCACCGCACTGCCCTCGTCTCCTGTAGGAACTCGTCTAAAAAAACGGTCACCGGCAGCAGAAGCTCGGGGTAGGCCTCGTACACGTACGGAAGTGGCAAGCCGGACGGGTCGTGTTGGAGATGAAGGGGCGATGGCTGCGCCACTATTGCAAACCTAAACATATGGATGAAATAAATAAAATACATATATCAAGATGTGTCAAATGCAAAATCATATCATATCATATTTACTCCAACCAAATCCAGTACTTGCATCATATTAACATGCTTACTAAAGAACTAAGAACTAAGAACTAAGAACTAAGAACTAATTAAGAACTAATGCGACGAATCAAATAATGGTGATTTGAATATTTAAATCTAGTTCAAGAAGGGGGGGGGTGATTTGAATCAAATAATGCGACGAATCGGAAGCTATTTGACTAAAACTAATTGGAGGGATCGAAGAAGCTTACTTTTCTTTCTTCGGGGCCATCTCGATCCGCAAAAATGGTGAAGAAACGACGAAGATCTGAGGGGGGGAGTGGAGGAGAAGAGAGAGGGGCGAGAGGAAGAACTCCTCTGTTCTTGGGGGAGAAGGGGAGGGGTGGGGCGGTCGGCGGCTTATAACTGCCCGCATCCTACCGCCAGGTACCCCGGCGGTAGGATCGGACAGGCTACCACCATGACCGGTGGCGGTAGGGTGGGACGGAGGCCGTTAACGCTGCTGACGTGGATAAGTTTCCTACCGCCGCAGTTTCCGATGGTAGCCTAGGTAAACCTACCGCCGGGCATCCTGGCGGTAGCAAAAAGGGTCAAATGTTGAATTTTTTTCAAAGGGGTGTCAAATCCCGATTTTGTTTCACAAGAGGGTCAAAACTCAAAACACGAAAATTGGCCACCACACGGCGGAGCCTTACGATCTCTGCGTAATCAAAAGCCCAGAATATCATAAGGGCCTTTCCACCGCAGAATCACCAGCAGGGCGCGTAACCGAGCAACCGGAATCAATGGCTGCGCGCCAGTGGCGGCGAACGAACACACCGAATCCGCCGCCGCGGCATCCGGCAGCTCGAACGGCGATGGTATCAAAGACCTCGCCCCGCCTCCTCCCATGGGCACCGCGCGCCACACGATTTCACACATTCGCGGCCGAGGGAGCGAGCAGCGCCGGCCGCCCCGCGGCACCGCCGGTTGCTCTCGCCTCCCGCTCCGCAGCACCGCCGGTAGCTCTCGCCTCCCGCTCCGAGGCACCGCCGGTAGCTCTCGCCTCACGTCCCGCGGAACCGCCGGTAGCTCTCGCCTCCCGCTGATACAATGGCCAACGCCGCGGTCGACCCCGAGCGCAAAAGGTCGCGGTTGACGTCGTCCATGTCGTCCATGTCGTCCGTGGACACCATTCTCCGTCTCCCGCCCTCGCCGCTGTTGACGTCCCCGACGCGCGCCCCGGCGGGACACGCGCTGGAGGAGCCTCCCGCGCGGCACAGGCCGGCGCGGAGATCCAAGCCCGTGAGGATTTTCCAGAGCATGTTCCGGTCTCTGCCGGTCGTGACGGTGCCGCGCTGCGGGGGGATTCTGACGCCAGCCCCGACCGCCGCGGCCGCGTCCGCGTCGCCCGCGCGGTCGGACTCCCTCCTGTCGCAGATCATCTCGCCCTCGACCGCGTCGAGTGGCGGCGGAGGCGTCTGCGCGTCGTCCCGGCGGCACATGACTGGCACACTCTTCGGCTGCCGCGAGGGCCGCGTGTCGCTTGCGCTGCAGGAGAACCCGCGGTGCCGCCCGGCGCTCGTGGTGGAGCTGGCGCTCCCGACGCACACCCTGCTCCGCGAGCTCGGCGGCACGGCCGGCGCGCGCATCGTGCTGGAGACCGAGAAGAAGCACGTGAAGGAGCACGGCAGCTCCGGCAGCGGCGAACATGGCGACGCCGCGGCGAGGCAGCACGACGACGACGACGGGTGGCTGCTCCATGAGCCGATCTGGACTATGTTCTGCAATGGCAAGAGGGTGGGCTACGCGGTGCGGCGGGAGCCGACGGACGGCGACATCGCGGTGCTGGAGACGCTCTGGGCCGTGTCCATGGGCGGCGGCGTGCTCCCCGGGAGGGCAGGCTCGGCCGCGGCTGACGGGGAGCTGGCGTACATGCGGGGTTGCTTCGATCACATCATCGGGTCCCAGGACTCGGAGTCGCTGTACATGCTCGGGCCGCACGGCGGCGACAGCCCGGAGCTCGCCGTCTTCTTCGTTAGGCTTTGAGCCGATCGATCGTCTGTCTCTCCCTCTCTCTCGGTCGAACACTTCGTGTACGTATACGTACATAGATACAAAATGGCACGCGTGAATGCTTGGACGTTGACGATCATCTCTTTGATTTTTTTTAAACAACGATCCTCCTTATCGATTTTCATTAAAGAAACTGCCACAGTTTACAAACCAAGAACAACAAAAACTCATAAGGAAGTCTCACGGATATGAGGATTACAAAATAAACATGGTGAAAGTGGACAAATGTGGCCTTTTCTAAAACTTTACCATAAAATAAACCCGATCGAGAACAATTCCACAAAATGATGATATTTAGATGAAGCAAGGCAGAAA
>NC_041383.1:767106414-767138285 GCF_002162155.2 Triticum dicoccoides | reverse complement strand
ATGCCTCACAAAAGACCTCCTTCATCTACATCCTCAGTTTCTCTTCTGTCTTGGCTTTTCTGCAATATGCTCCAAGTTTTTAGATTATATATAAAAAAACTAAAATAAAAGTGATCCGATCATTGGATTTTTTTAATATCAAAATATGTCCTATTTTTAGTCTTTCAGGTAGTCCGGTAAATTGTCACTACCCCCTCCCCCCTCCTCTTCCTGAGGAGTGCAACCATTGCCCCGGCATTTAGAGACATTAATACTGTGCATCTTTTCATCCCTCTCAGGCCATCAGCATTTTCAATCGTCAAATCTACACTTTTGGGCTTTTGTGGCCATTTGTTGTGCTTCCAATCCCGCTTGGGCTTCAATATCTCTTACTTTCTTCATTCCTAAATATAAGTCTTTTTAGAGATTTCAATATGGACTAGATACGGAGCAAAAAATAATAATTAAAATGTACACTCTAAACTACGTCTATATACATTCCTATGTAGTTTATATTGAAATCTCTAGAAAGTAGGAACAGAGGAAGTAGAATAGTAGATCTCTTTCTCCCTACACCACGTTTGGCCTGGCATTCGTCGCTCACGAGTTCGATACGTTTGAGGAGGGATGGATGAACAAAAGCCACGGAACACGCACAGCATGCATTCCTGGCTGTCCCGCCGTTCCGTCGTCAGAGCTCAGAACGTCCATGCACACCGGATACTCTGGCACAGTGATGCTCATCGGCCATGCGATGGGAGACGGAACACGCAGTACGCCTTTCACGTAGCACGCGTCAACTCACGCAAGTGCACGCACCCGCCAGGGCCGTGTATCGATCACATCGGTTGCCGTCTTCGGATACGCAACAAGTGTGCAGTGCAGAGACTAGTCGGGTAGCTGCATGGGCCCTTGGCGCCGTGCATGGTGGTGTGATACGGCGCTGAGCGGCTGGACACGCACGTACGCGCACTGCACACACGACACAGATGCATGCACGGTCAAACACGTCCACAGTGCGGTGCGCTTTTGGGCAGCGACGCACTGGCAGTGGCGATGCATAGTTTACATCACGCGCGCAGTTCCATAAACTATAGAATATCCGCGGCCGGCCAGCGGAAGGGCACAGCAGCAAGGCTCCAAGGAACGAGTAAACTACTGTTCGTTGTGTTTTCCAAGTAAAGCCTCCCGGAGATGCACCCAGTTACGCACGCATGTCCGTACCTTATGCATTGGTGCACACGCATGACTCCACGGCGACGTTTTTCTTTCACAGTTTTGCTATTCTTCGGTCGCCTGAAGGCTGAATTTGCGTCGGTCGATTTTTTGGCAAGCACCAAGGTCGAAAACAGCAGAGCTGCCACGAGCGCAGCCAGGCCAGAGAGGCCTACGACGGTAAACTTGCTTTCTTATTCTTGAAGCGTATCCTGAACGAACTGTTGGGGCCAGACAGTAACAATGTGCTGCACAAATTCATCAACACGGCAAATATGCACACTATACAGCCTTTTTTACTTGTGATGAACTTTGAGGACAACTTCAACCAACAAGTAAGGAGCGAAATAACTCAAACAACACGCACATGTGACACGGGATTTAACGTGGAAAAACCTTCTCAACTTGAAAAGTAAAAAACCACGTCTGTGAACCGACCGGTCCACACAACTTCACTATAAGAATGATGAGTACAAAGTTTTCTCTGAAACCTCTAGAGAGATTTACAACACATTCTCCACGTGCCAACTGGCAACAGCAACAACAACCATAGGAAGCAAGATTTCAGCAAAACAAAGTTTACACAGCTTCTGTACCCTTCAGTGTTTTGCAAACTGCTTTTAAACCGTTGAACCAAACAACATCAAATTTGGCAAACAAGTAGACACACGAGTTCTTGAGATCCCCTTAAAATTTCAGCTCAATTGGACATCGTTTGCCTACCCAAAACTATTCGTCTCCCAAAACTACTCTGTTCTGAAACTGCAGCAGTCAGAGCTGACAAAACCACTCTCAAATTTGATGCTCCACTGACCCAATCCTCAAACCAGCTAACCAGATGGAAGTACTCAAAGTAAGGAACGAGCTCACCAAGTTTGTGGTTGATCCAAGGACGTTTGAGCCTCCAATCACCAGCTTGAACAATGTCTAGTCAGATGCAGCAAATCTGGACAGAACATCTGCTTCTTCTTCTTCCTCTCTCTCAGGTTGTGGTTTCTCTTGTGTGTTCTCTTTCACACTCTCACGAATGGCAGCCATCGGTGGAGTGGCTAGGGTTTTCTTCTTGCTTCACTTCCTTTGGAAGCGCTCTCAACCGTTGGATGCAGCAAAGATCGACGGCTGACATGTGTTGGACTTCTGGGCTGATGTTGGGCTGTCAACACACCTCCATGTGAAAGGACTTAGCCCATCAAACTCCCCCTCCCGAGATCATGGAGGGTCTCACAGCCTTCCGGCAGCCATGCCAGCAAGCCGGCGTCATACTTCGAGCTTCTTCCTCGTGACCACTTTAGTCAATATATCAACCCCATTGTCATCGGTGTGAACCTTTTCAAGTTGCATTTGCTTGGAATACAATGTTGGGGAACGTAGTAATTTCAAAAATTTCCTACGCACACGCAAGATCATGGTGATGGCATAGCAACGAGAAGGGAGAGTGTTTGTCCACGTACCCTCGTAGACCGTAAGCGGAAGCATTATGACAACGCGGTTGACGTAGTTGTACGTCTTCGCGATCCGACCGATCCAAGTACCGAACGTACGGCACCTCCAAGTTCAGCACATGTTCAGCTCGATGACGATCCCTGGGCTCCGATCCAGCAAAGCTTCGGGGATGAGTTCCGTCAGCATGACGGCGTGGTGACGATGATGATGTTCTACCGACGCAGGGCTTCGCCTAAACTCCGCAACGATATGACCGAGATGGAATATGGTGGAGGGGGGCACCGCACACGGCTAAGAAACGATCCGTAGATCAACTTGTGTGTCATGGGGTGCCCCCCTGCCCCCGTATATAAAGGAGCAAGGGAGGGGGTGGCCGGCCTAGGAGGAGGCGCACCAAGGAGGAGTCCTACTCCCACCGGGAGTAGGATTCCCCCCTTCCAAGTAGTAGGAGTAGGAGTCAAGGAAAGGGGGAAGAGAAGAGAAGGAAGGAGGGGGCGCAGCCCCTCCCCCTAGTCCAATTCGGACTAGGCCTTGGGGGGCGCCCAACCTCTCCTCTCTCTTTCCCCTAAAGCCCAATAGGGCCCATATACTCCCCGGCGAATTCCCGTAACTCTCCGGTACTCCGAAAAATACCCGAATCACTCGGAACCTTTCCGAACTCCGAATATAGTCGTCCAATATATCGATCTTTACGTCTCGACCATTTCGAGACTCCTCGTCATGTACCCGATCTCATCCGGGACTCCGAACTCCTTTGGTACATCAAAACTCATAAACTCATAATATAATTGTCATCGAAACCTTAAGCGTGCGGACCCTACGGGTTCGAGAACTATGTAGACATGACCTAGAAATATTCTTGGTCAATAACCAATAGCGGAACCTGGATGCCCATATTGGCTCCTACATATTCTACGAAGATCTTTATCGGTCAAACCGCATAACAACATACGTTGTTCCCTTTGTCATCGGTATGTTACTTGCCCGAGATTCGATCGTCGGTATCCAATACCTAGTTCAATCTCGTTACCGGCAAGTCTCTTTACTCGTTACGTAATGCATCATTCCGTAACTAACTCATTAGCTACATTGCTTGCAAGGCTTATAGTGATGTGCATTACCGAGAGGGCCCAGAGATACCTCTCCGACAATCGGAGTGACAAAACCTAATCTCGAAATACGCCAACCCAACATGTATCTTTGAAGACACCTATAGTACTCCTTTATAATCACCCAGTTACGTTGTGACGTTTGGTAGCACCCAAAGTGTTCCTCCGATAAACGGGAGTTGCATAATCTCATAGTTACAGGAACATGTATAAGTCATGAAGAAAGCAATAGCAACATACTAAACGATCAAGTGCTAGGCTAACGGAATGGGTCATGTCAATCACATCATTCTCCTAATGATGTGATCCCGTTAATCAAATGACAACTCTTTTGTCCATGGCTAGGAAACATAACCATCTTTGATAAATGAGCTAGTCAAGTAGAGGCATACTAGTCACACTATGTTTGTCTATGTATTTACACATGTATTATGTTTCCGGTTAATACAATTCTAGCATGAAATAATAAACATTTATCATGATATAAGGAAATAAATAATAACTTTATTATTGCCTCTAGGGCATATTTCCTTCAGTCTCCCACTTGCACTAGAGTCAATAATCTAGTTCACATCGCTATGTGATTTAACACCAATATTCACATATGCATGTGATTAATACCCATAGTTCACATCATCATGTGGTCAACACCCAAAAGGTTTACTAGAGTCAATAATCTAGTTCACATTGCTATGTGATTAACACCCAAAGAGTATTAAGGTATGATCATGTTTTGCTCATGAGAGAGGTTTAGTCAACGGGTCTGTCATATTACAGAGTCGTATGTATTTTGCAAATATTCTATGTCTACAATGCTTTGCACGGAGCTACTCTAGCTAATTGCTTCCACTTTCAATATGTATCCAAATTGAGACTTAGAGTCGTCTGGATCAATGTAAAAGTTTGCATCGATGTAACTTTTACGACGAACTCTTTTATCACCTCCATAATCGAGAAACATCTCCTTATTCCACTAAGGATAATTTTGACCAATGTACAGTGATCTACTCTTAGATCACTATTGTACTCCCTTGCCAAACCAGGGCAGAGTATACAATAGTTCTGGTCCATAGCATGGCATACTTTTATAGAACCTATGACTGATGCATAGGGAATGACTTTCATTCTTTTTCTATTTTCTTCTGTGGTCGGGATTTGAGTCTTACTCAATTTCATACCTTGCAACACAGGCAAGAACTCTTTCTTTGACTGTTCCATTTTGAACTACTTCAAAAAATTTATCAAGGTATGTACTCATTGAAAAACTTATCAAGCGTCTTGATCTATCTATATAGATCTTGATGCTCAATGTGTAAGCAGCTTCACCGAGGTCTTTCTTTGAAAGAAATCCTTTCAAACACTCCTTTATGCTTTGCAGAATAATTCTACATTATTTCCGATCAACAATATGTCATTCACATATACTTATCAGAAATGTTGTAGTGCTCCCACTCACTTTCTTGTAAATACAGGCTTCACCGTAAGTCCGTACAAAACTATATGCTTTGATCAACTTATCAAAGCGTATATTCTAACTCTGAGATGCTTGCACCAGTCCATTGATGAATCGTTGGAGCTTGCACATTTTGTTAGCACCTTTCGGATCGACAAAAACTTATGGTTGTATCATATACAACTCTCCTTTAAGAAAACCATTAAGGAATGCAGTTTTGACATCCATTTGCCAGATTTCATAAAATGTGGCAATTGCTAACATGATTCAGACAGACTTAAGCATCGATACGAGTGAGAAAATCTCATCGTATTCAACACCTTGAACTTGTCGAAAACCTTTCGCAACAAGTCGAGCTTAGTAGATAGTAACACTACTATCAGTGTCCGTCTTCCTCTTGAAGATCCATTTATTTAACATGGCTTGCTGATCATTGAGCAAGTCAATCAAAGTCCATACTTTGTTCTCATACATGGATCATATCTCAGATTTTATGGCCTCATGCCATTTCGCGGAATCTAGGCTCATCATCGCTTCCTCGTAGTTTGTAGGTTCATCATGGTCTAGTAACATGACTTCCAGAACATGATTGCCGTACCACTCTGGTGCGGATCTTACTCTGGAAGACCTACGAGGTTTGGTAGCAACTTGATCTGAAGTTTCATGATCATCATCATTAACTTCCTCACTAATTGGTGTAGGAATCACTGGAACTGATTTCTGTGATGAACTACTTTCCAATAAGGAAGAAGGTACAATTACCTCATCAAGTTCTACTTTCCTCCCACTCACTTCTTTCGAGAGAAACTTTTTCTCTAGAAAGGATCCATCTTAGCAACGAAATAACTTGCCTTTGGATATGTGATAGAAGGTGTACCCAACAGTTTCCTTTGGGTATTCTATGAAGACGCACTTCTCCGATTTGTGGTTCGAGCTTATCAGGTTGAAAACCTTTTTCATATAAGCATCGCAACTCCAAACTTTAAGAAACGACAGCTTAGGTTTACTGCTAAACCATAGTTCATACGGTGTCGTCTCAACGGATTTAGATGGTGCCCTATTAAACGTGAATGCAGCTGTCTCTAATGCATAACCCCAAAATGATAGTGGTAAACTGATAAGAGACATCATAGATTGCACCATATCTAGTAAAGTACGATTACGACGTTCGGACACACCATAACGTTGTGGTGTTCCAGGTGGCGTGAGCTGTGAAACTATTCCACATTGTTTTAATTGAAGACCAAACTCGTAACTCAAATATTCGTCTCCATGATCAGATCGTAGAAACTTTATTTTTCTTGTTATGATGATTTTTCCACTTTACTCTGAAATTCTTTGAACTTTTCAACTATTTCAGACTTATGTTTCATCAAGTAGATATACCCATATCTGCTCAAATCAGCTGTAAAGGTTAGAAAATAACGATATTTGCCACGAGCATCAACACTCATTGGACCGCATACATCGGTATGTATTGTTTCCAATAAGTCAGTAGCTCGTACCATTGTTCCGGAGAAAGGAGTTTTAGTCATCTTGCCCAAAAGGCACGGTTCGCAAGCATCAAATGATTCATAACCAAGTGATTCCAAAAATCCATCTTTATGGAGTTTCTTCATGCGCTTTACACCGATATGACCCAAACGGCAGTGCCACAAATAAGTTGCACTATCATTATCAACTTTGCATCTTTTGGCATCAATATTATGAATATGTGTATCACTACGATCGAGATCCAACAAACTATTTTCATTGGGTGTATGACCATCAAAGGTTTTATTCATTTAAACAGAACAACAATTATTCTCTGATTTTAAATGAATAACCGTATTGCAATAAACATGATCAAATCATATTCATGCTCAACGCAAACGCCAAATAACATTTATTTAGGTTCAACACTAATCCTGAAAGGAGTGTGCGATGATGATCATATCAATCTTGGAACCACTTCCAACACACATCGTCACTTCACCCTCAACTAGTTTCTGTTTATTCTGTAACTCCTATTTCGAGTTACTAATCTTAGCAACCGAACAAGTATCAAATACTCAGGGGTTACTATAAACATTAGTTAGGTACACATCAATAATCTGTATATCAAATATACCCTTGTTTAGTTTGCCATCCTTCTTATCCACCAAATATTCAGGGTATTTCCGTTTCCAGTGACCATTTCCTTTGTAGTGTAAGCACTCAGTTTCAGGCTTTGGTTCAGCTTTGGGCTTCTTCGTGGGAGTGACAACTTGCTTGTCATTCTACTTAAAGTTCCCTTTCTATCCCTTTGCCCTTTTCTACCTTCATCGATTTCAACATCACGAAGAGCTCGGGAATCGTTTTCGTCATCCCTTGCATACTATAGTTCATCACAAAGTTCTACTAACTTGGTGATGGTGACTAGAGAATTCTGTCAATCACTATCTTATCTGGAAGATTAACTCCCACTTGATTCAAGCGATTGTAGTACCCAGACAATCTGAGCACATGCTCACTAGTTGAGCGATTCTCCTCCATCTTTTAGCCATAGAACTTGTTGGAGACTTCATATCTCTCAACTCGGGTATTTGCTTGAAATATTAACTTCAACTCCTGGAACATCTCATATGGTCCATGACATTCAAAACGTCTTTGAAGTCCCGATTCTAAGCCGTTAAGCATGGTGCACAAAACTATCAAGTAGTCATCATATTGAGCTAGCCAAACGTTCATAACGTCTGCATTTGCTCCTGCAATAGGTCTGTCACCTAGCGGTACATTAAGGACATAATTCTTCTGTGCAGCAATGAGGATAAACCTTAGATCACGGATCCAATCCGCATCATTGCTACTAACATCTTTCAACACAATTTTCTCTAGGAACATATCAAAATAAACATATGAAAGCAACAACGCAAGCTATTGATCTACAACATAATTTGCAAAATACTACCAGGACTAAGTTCATGATAAATTTAAGTTCAATTAATCATATTACTTAAGAACTCCCACTTAGATAGACATCCCTCTAATCCTCTAAGTGATTACGTGATCCATATCAACTACACCATGTCCGATCATCACGTGAGATGGAGTAGTTTCAACGGTGAACATCAATATGTTGATCATATCTACTATATGATTCACGCTCGACCTTTCGGTCTCCGTGTTCCGAGGCCATATCTGTATATGCTAGGCTCGTCAAGTTTAACCTGAGTATTCCGTGTGTGCAACTGTCTTGCACCCGTTGTATTTGAACGTAGAGCCTATCACACCCGATCATCACGTGGTGTCTCAGCACGAAGAACTTTCGCAACGGTGCATACTCAGGGAGAACACTTCTTGATAATTAGTGAGAGATCATCTTATCATGCTACCATCAATCAAAGCAAGATAAGATGCATAAAGGATAAACATAACATGCAATCAATATAAGTGATATGATATGGCCATCATCATCTTGTGCTTGTGATCTCCATCTTCGAAGCACCGTCGTGATCACCATCATCACCGGTGCGACACCTTGATCTCCATCGTAGCATCGTTGTTGTTACACCATCTATTGCTTCTACGACCATCGCTACCGCTTAGAGATAAAGTAAAGCAATTACAGGGCGTTTGCATTTCATACAATAAAGCGACAACCATATGGCTCCAGCCAGTTGCCGATAACTTCGGTTACAAAACATGATCTTCTCATACAATAAAATATAGCATCACATCTTGACCATATCACATCACAACATGCCCTACAAAAACAAGTTAGACGTCCTCTACTTTGTTTGCAAATTTTACGTGGCTGCTACGGGCTTAGCAAGAACCGTTCTTACCTACGCATCAAAACCACAACGATAGTTCGTCAAGTTAGTGCTGTTTTAACCTTCGCAAGGACCGGGCGTAGCCACACTCGATTCAGCTAAAGTGAGAGAGACAGACACCCGCCAGCCACCTTTAAGCACGAGTGCTCGCAACGGTGAAACCAGTCTCGCGTAAGCGTACGCGTAATGTCGGTCCGGGCCGCTTCATCTCACAATACCGCCAAACCAAAGTATGACATGCTGGTAAGCAGTATGACTTGTATCGCCCACAACTCACTTGTGTTCTACTCGTGCATATAACATCAACGCATAAAACCTAGGCTCGGATGCCACTGTTGGGGAACGTAGTAATTTCAAAAATTTCCTACGCACGCGCAAGATCATGGTGATGGCATAGCAACGAGAAGGGAGAGTGTTTGTCCACGTACCCTCGTAGACCGTAAGCGGAAGCGTTATGACAACGCGGTTGACGTAGTCGTACATCTTCATGATCCGACCGATCCAAGTACCGAACGTGCGGCACCTCCGAGTTCAGCACATGTTCAGCTCGATGACGATCCCCGGGCTCCGATCCAGCAAAGCTTCGGAGATGAGTTCCGTCAGCACGACGGCGTGGTGACGATGATGATGTTCTACCGGCGCAGGGCTTCGCCTAAACTCCGCAATGATATGACCGAGGTGGAATATGGTGGAGGGGGGCACCGCACACGGCTAAGGAACGATCCGTAGATCAACTTGTGTGTCATGGGGTGCCCCCCTGCCCCCATATATAAAGGAGCAAGGGAGGGGGTGGCCGGCCTAGGAGGAGGCGCACCAAGGAGGAGTCCTACTCCCACCGGTAGTAGGATTCCCCCCTTCCAAGTAGTAGGAGTAGGAGTCAAGGAAAGGGGGAAGAGAAGAGAAGGAAGGAGGGGGCGCAACCCCTCCCCCTAGTCCAATTCGGACTAGGCCTTGGGGGGGCGCCCAACCTCTCCTCTCTCTTTCCCCTAAAGTCCAATAAGGTGTTGGAAATATGCCCTAGAGGCAATAATAAATTAGTTATTATTATATTTCCTTGTTCATGATAATCGTTTATTATCCATGCTATAATTGTATTGATAGGAAACTCAGATACATGTGTGGATACATAGACAACACCATGTCCCTAGTAAGCCTCTAGTTGACTAGATCGTTGATCAATAGATGTTTACGGTTTCCTGACCATGGACATTGGATGTCATTGATAACGGGATCACATCATTAGGAGAATGATGTGATGGACAAGACCCAATCCTAAGCCTAGCACAAAGATCGTGTAGTTCGTATGCTAAAGCTTTTCTAATGTCAAGTATCTTTTCCTTAGACCATGAGATTGTGCAACTCCCGGATACCGTAGGAATGCTTTGGGTGTACCAAACGTCACAACCTAACCGGGTGGCTATAAAGGTGCATCACAGGTATCTCCGAAAGTGTCTGTTGGGTTGGCATGAATCGAGACTGGGATTTGTCACTCCGTGTAAACGGAGAGGTATCTCTGGGCCCACTCGGTAGGACATCATCATAATGTGCACAATGTGACCAAGGGGTTGATCACGGGATGATGTGTTACGGAATGAGTAAAGAGACTTGCCGGTAACGAGATTGAACAAGGTATCGGTATACCGACGATCGAATCTCGGGCAAGTATAATACCGCTAGACAAAGGGAATTGTATACGGGATCGATTGAGTCCTTGACATCGTGGTTCATCTGATGAGATCATCGTGGAACATGTGGGAGCCAACATGGGTATCCAGATCCCGCTGTTGGTTATTGACCGGAGAACGTCTCGGTCATGTCTGCATGTCTCCCGAACCCGTAGGGTCTACACACTTAAGGTTCGGTGACGCTAGGGTTATAAAGGAAGCTTGTATGTGGTTACCGAATGTTGTTTGGAGTCCCGAATGAGATCCCGGACGTCACGAGGAGTTCCGGAATGGTCCGGAGGTAAAGATTTATATATGGGAAGTCCTGTTTTGGTTACCGGAAAAGTTTCGGGCGATATCGGTAATATACCGGGACCACCGGGAGGGTCCCGGGGGTCCACCAAGTGGGGCCACCTGCCCCAGAAGGCTGCGTGGGTCAAGTGTGGGAGGGGACCAGCCCCTAGGTGGGCTGATGCGCCCCCCACAAGGGACCCAAGGCGCAAGGGAGAGTGGGAGGGGGCAAACCCTAGGGCAGATGGGCCCTAAGGCCCACCCCAGGCGCGCCTCCCCTCTCTCCCCCTCTTGGCCGCCTCCCCAAGCCCCATCTAGGGCTGGCCGCACCCCTTGGGGGTGAAAACCCTAGAGGGGGCGCAGCCCTCCCCTTCCCCTATATATATTGGAGGTTTTTGGAGCAGCCCAACACATGAGAACTTCTCCCTCTTGGTGCAGCCCTGCCTCTCCTCCTCCTCCTCTCCCGTGGTGCTTGGCGAAGCCCTGCTGGATTGCCACGCTCCTCCACCACCACCACGCCGTTGTGCTGCTGCTGGATGGAGTCTTCCTCAACCTCTCCCTCTCTCCTTGCTGGATCAAGGTGTGGAAGACGTCACTGGGCTGTACGTGTGTTGAACGCGGAGGTGCCGTCCGTTCGGCACTAGGATCTCCGGTGATTTGAATCACGACGAGTACGACTCCTTCAACCCCGTTCTCTTGAACGCTTCCGCTTAGCGATCTACAAGGGTATGTAGATGCACTCTCTTTCCCCTCATTGCTGGTTTCTCCATAGATAGATCTTGGTGACACGTAGGAAAATTTTGAATTTCTGCTATGTTACCCAACAGTGGTATCAGAGCTAGGTCTATTGCGTAGATTCTTTGCACGAGTAGACCACAAAGTAGTTGTGGGCGTTGATCTTGTTCAATATGCTTACCGTTACTAGTCCAATCTTGTTTCGACGGTATTGTGGGATGAAGCGGCCCGGACCGACCTTACACGTACACTTACGTGAGACAGGTTCCACCGACTGACATGCACTTGGTGCATAAGGTGGCTAGCGGGTGCCAGTCTCTCCCACTTTAGTCGGAACGGATTCAATGAAAAGGGTCCTTATGAAGGGTAAATAGCAATTGGCATATCACGTTGTGGTCTTGCGTAGGTAAGAAACGTTCTTGCTAGAAACCCATAGCAGCCACGTAAAACATGCAAACAACAATTAGAGGACGTCTAACTTGTTTTTGCAGGGTATGCTATGTGATGTGATATGGCCAAGAAGAATGTGATGAATGATATGTGATGTATGAGATTGATCATGTTCTTGTAATAGGATTCACGACTTGCATGTCGATGAGTATGACAACCGGCAGGAGCCATAGGAGTTGTCTTTATTTATTGTATGACCTGCGTGTCATTAAACAACGCCATGTAATTACTTTACTTTATTGCTAACCGGTAGCCATAGTAGTAGAAGTAATAAGTTGGCGAGACAACTTCATGGAGACACGATGATGGAGATCATGATGATGGAGATCATGGTGTCATGCCGGTGACGATGATGATCATGGAGCCCCGAAGATGGAGATCAAAAGGAGCAAAATGATATTGGCCATATCATGTCACTATTTGATTGCATGTGATGTTTATCATGTTTATGCATCTTGTTTACTTAGAACGACGGTAGTAAATAAGATGATCCCTTACAACAATTTCAAGAAGTGTTCTCCCCTAACTGTGCACCGTTGCTACAGTTCGTCGTTTCGAAGCACCACGTGATGATCGGGTGTGATAGATCCTTACGTTCACATACAACGGGTGTAAGACAGATTTACACATGCAATACACTTAGGGTTAACTTGACGAGCCTAGCATGTACAGACATGGCCTCGGAACACGGAGACCGAAAGGTCGAGCATGAGTCGTATAGTAGATACGATCAACATGAAGATGTTCACCGATGATGACTAGTCCGTCTCACATGATGATCGGACACGGCCTAGTTGACTTGGATCATGTAATCACTTAGATGACCAGAGGGATGTCTATCTGAGTGGGAGTTCATAAGATGAACTTAATTATCCTGAACATAGTCAAAAGACCTTTTGCAAATTATGTCGTAAGCTCGCGCTTTAGTTCCACTTTTTAGATATGATCCTAGAGAAAATATAGTTGAAAGTTGATAGTAGCGATTATGCGGACAGTAGAAAGCTTATGTCCTTAATGCACCGCTCAGTGTGCTGAACCCCAAACATCGTCTGTGGATGTTGCGAACATCGGACATACACGTTTTGATAACTACGTGATAGTTCAGTTAAATGGTTTAGAGTAGAGGCACCAAAGACGTTTTTCGAAACATCGCGGAACATATGATATGTTTCGAGGGCTGAAATTAGGATTTCAGGCTCGTGCCCACGTCAAGAGGTATAAGACCTCCGACGATTTTCTTAGCCTGCAAACTAAAGGAGAAAAGCTCAATCGTTGAGCTTGTGCTCAGACTGTCTGAGTGCAACAATCACTTGAATCGAGTGGGAGTTGATCTTCCAGATGAGATAGTGATGTTTCTCCAAAGTCATTGCCACCAAGCTGCAAGAGCTTCGTGATGAACTATAACATATCAGGGATAGATATGATGATCCTTGAGGTATTCGCGATGTTAGACACCGCGAAAGTAGAAATCAAGAAGGAGCATCAATTGTTGATGGTTGGTGAAACCACTAGTTTTCAAGAAGGGCAAGGGCAAGAAGGGATACTTCATGAAACGACAAATCAGCTGCTGCTCTAGTGAAGAAACCCAAGGTTGAACCCAAACCCGAGACTAAGTGCTTCTGTAATAAGGGGAACAGCCACTGGAGCAGAATTACCCTAGATACTTGGTAAATGAGAAGGCTGGCAAGGTCGATAGAAGTATATTGGATATACATTATGTTAATGTGTACTTTACTAGTACTCCTAGTAGCACCAGGGTATTGAGATACCGGTTCGGTTGCTAAGTGTTAGTAACTCGAAATAAAAGAGCTACGGAATAAACGGAGACTAGCTTGAGCTGATGATATGTGTTGGAAGTGTTTCCAAGTTTGATGTGATCGAACATCGCACGCTCCCTTTACCATCAAGATTAGTATTAAACCTGAATAATTGTCATTTGGTGTTTGCGTTGAGCATAGACATGATTGGATTATGTCTATCGCAATACGGTTATTCATTTAAGGAGAATAATGGTTACTCTATTTATGTGAATAATACCTTCAGTGGTCTTGCACCTAAAGGAATGGTTTATTGAATCTCGATCGTAGTGATACACATTTTCATGCCAAAAGATATAAGATAGTAATGATAGTACCACTTACTTGTGGCACTGCCATGTAAGTCATATTGGTATAAAACGCATGAAGAAGCTCCATGTTGATGGATCTTTGGACTCACTCGTTTTTGAAAAGTTTGAGACATGCGAACCATGTCTATTGGTGTATATGCATGAAGAAACTCCATGCAGATGGATCGTTTGGACTCACTTGATTTCGAATCACTTGAGATATGCAAATCATACCACATAGGCAAGATGACTGAAAAGCCTCGGTTTCAGTAAAATGGAACAAGATAGCAACTTGTTGGAAGCAACACATTTTGATGTGTGCAGTCCAATGAGTGCTGAGGCATGTAGTGAATATCGTTATGTTCTTACTTCACAGATGATTCGAGTAGATGTTGAGTATATTTACTTGATAAAACACAAGTCTAAATTATTGAATGGTTCAAGTAATTTCAGAGTGAAGTAGAAGATCATTGTGACAAGAGGATAAAATGTCTATGATATGATCATAGAGACGGATATCTGAGTTACAAGTTTTGGCACACAATTAAGACATTGTGGAAATTGTTTCGCAATTAATACCGCCTGGAACACCATAGTGTGATGGTGTGTCCGAACATCATAGTTGCACCCTATTGGATATGATGCGTACCATGATTTCTCTTATCGAATTACCACTATTGTTCATGGGTTAGGCATTAGAGACAACCACATTCACTTTAAATAGGGCACCACGTAATTCCGTTGAGATGACACCGTATGAATTATGGTTTAGAGAAACCTAAGTTGTCGTTTCTTAAAGGTTTGGGGCTGCGACGCTTATGTGAAAAAATTTCAGGTTGATAAGCTCGAACCCAAAGCGGATAAAATGCATCTTCATAGGACACCCAAAACAGTTGGGTATACCTCCTAATTCAGATCCGAAGCAATAGGGATTGTTTCTTGAATCGGGTCCTTTCTCGAGGAAAAGTTTGTCTTGGAAAGTTGAGTGGGAGGATGGTGGAGACTTGATGAGGTTATTGAACCGTCACTTCAACTAGTGTGTAGCAGGGCACAGGAAGTTGTTCCTATGGCACCTACACCAATTGAAGTAGAAGCTTATGATAGTGATCATGAAACTTCGGATCAAGTCACTACCTTACCTCGTAGGGTGACAAGGATGTGTAGTGCTTCAGAGTGGTACAGTAATCCTGTCTTGAAGGTCATGTTGCTAGACAACAATGAACCTACGAGCTATGGAGAAGCGATGGTGGGCCCAAATTCCGACAAATGGTTAGAAGTCATGAAATCCGAGATAGGATCCATGTATCAGAACAAAGCATGGACTTTGGTAGACTTGCCCGATGATCGGCAAGCCATTGAGATAAATGGATCTTTAAGAAGAAGACGGACGTGGATGGTAATGTCACCATCTATGAAGCTCGACTTGTGGCGAAGAGTTTTTCACAAGTTCAAAGAGTTGACTACGATGAGATTTTCTCATCCGTAGCGATGCTTTAGTCCGTCGGAATCATGTTAGCATTAGCTGCATGTATGAAATCTGGCAGACGGATGTCAAAACGAGTTTCCTTACCAGTTTTCGTAAGGAAAGGTTGTATGTGATACAATCAGAAAGGTTTTGTTGATTCTAAGGATGCTAAAAGGTATGCTAGCTCCAGCGATCCTTCAAAGGACTGGAGTAAGCATCTCGGAGTTGGAATGTACACTTTGATGAGATGATCAAAAGATTTTGGGTTTATACAAAGTTTATGAGAAACTTGTATTTCCAAAGAAGTGAGTGGGAGCACTATAGAATTTCTGATGAGTATATGTTGTTGACATATTGTTGATCAGAAATGATGTAGAATTTCTGGAAAGCATATAGGGTTATTTGAAGGTGTTTTTCAAAAGAAAACCTGGATTAAGCTACTTAAACATTGAGCATCAAGACCTATGAGGATAGATCAAAAACGCTTAATGGTACTTTCAAATGAGCATATACCTTGACATGATCTTGAAGGTGTTCAAGATGGATCAGTCAAAGAAGGAGTTCTTGCCTGAGTTGTAAGGTACGAAGTTAAGACTTAAAGCTCGACCACGGCAGAAAAGAGAGAAAGGACGAAGGTCGTCCCCTATGCTTTAGACGTAGGCTCTACAGTATGCTATGCTAAGTACCGCACCTGATGTGTGCCTTGCCACTTGCCTGGCAAGAGAGTACAAAGGTGATCCAGGAGTGGATCACCAGATAGCGGTCAAAATTATCCTTAAAGGAATAAGGATAGGTTTCTCGATTATGGAGGTGATAAAGAGTTCGGCGTAAAGGGTTACGTCGATGCAAGCTTTAACACCTATCCGAATGACTCTGAGTAGCAAACCGGATACGTATAGTGGGACAACCATTTGGAATAGCTCCAAGTGGAGAATGGTAGCAGCGTTTACAATATGACCTAGAGATTTGCGAAGTACATACGGATCTGAATGTTGCAGACCCGTTGACTAAAACCTCTCTCACAAGCAGAACATGACCAGACCCCAGATCTCATTGAGTCTTAATCACATGATGATGTGAACTAGTTTAGTGACACTACTAAACTCTTTGGATGTTGGTCACATGGTGATGTGACCTGTCAGTGTTAATCACATGGTGATGTGAACTAGATTATTGACTCTAGTGCAAGTGGGAGACTGTTGGAAATATGCCCTAGAGGCAATAATAAATTAGTTATTATTATATTTCCTTGTTCATGATAATCGTTTATTATCCATGCTATAATTGTATTGATAGGAAACTCAGATACATGTGTGGATACATAGACAACACCATGTCCCTAGTAAGCCTCTAGTTGACTAGCTCGTTGATCAATAGATGGTTACGGTTTCCTGACCATGGACATTGGATGTCATTGATAACGGGATCACATCATTAGGAGAATGATGTGATGGACAAGACCCAATCCTAAGCCTAGCACAAAGATCGTGTAGTTCGTATGCTAAAGCTTTTCTAATGTCAAGTATCTTTTCCTTAGACCATGAGATTGTGCAACTCCCGGATACCGTAGGAATGCTTTGGGTGTACCAAACGTCACAACGTAACTGGGTGGCTATAAAGGTGCATCACAGGTATCTCCGAAAGTGTTTGTTGGGTTGGCACGAATCGAGACTGGGATTTGTCACTCCGTGTAAACGGAGAGGTATCTCTGGGCCCACTCGGTAGGACATCATCATAATGTGCACAATGTGACCAAGGGGTTGATCATGGGATGATGTGTTACGGAACGAGTAAAGAGACTTGCCGGTAACGAGATTGAACAAGGTATCGGTATACTGACGATCGAATCTCGGGCAAGTATAATACCGCTAGACAAAGGGAATTGTATACGGGATCGATTGAGTCCTTGACATCGTGGTTCATCTGATTAGATCATCGTGGAACATGTGGGAGCCAACATGGGTATCCAGATCCCGCTGTTGGTTATTGACCGGAGAACGTCTCGGTCATGTCTGCATGTCTCCCGAACCCGTAGGGTCTACACACTTAAGGTTCGGTGACGCTAGGGTTATAAAGGAAGCTTGTATGTGGTTACCGAATGTTGTTCGGAGTCCCGGATGAGATCCCGGACTTCACGAGGAGTTCCGGAATGGTCCGGAGGTAAAGATTTATATATGGGAAGTCCTGTTTTGGTTACCGGAAAAGTTTCGGGCGATATCGGTAATATACCGGGACCACCGGGAGGGTCCCGGGGGTCCACCAAGTGGGGCCACCTGCCCCAGAAGGCTGCGTGGGTCAAGTGTGGGAGGGGACCAGCCCCTAGGTGGGCTGATGCGCCCCTCACAAGGGACCCAAGGCACAAGGGAGAGTGGGAGGGGGCAAACCCTAGGGCAGATGGGCCCTAAGGCCCACCCCAGGCGCGCCTCCCCTCTCTCCCCCTCTTGGCCGCCTCCCCAAGCCCCATCTAGGGCTGGCCGCACCCCTTGGGGGTGAAAACCCTAGAGGGGGCGCAGCCCTCCCCTTCCCCTATATATATTGGAGGTTTTTGGAGCAGCCCAACACATGAGAACTTCTCCCTCTTGGTGCAGCCCTGCCTCTCCTCCTCCTCCTCTCCCGTGGTGCTTGGCGAAGCCCTGCTGGATTGCCACGCTCCTCCACCACCACCACGCCGTTGTGCTGCTGCTGGATGGAGTCTTCCTCAACCTCTCCCTCTCTCCTTGCTGGATCAAGGTGTGGGAGACGTCACCGGGCTGTACGTGTGTTGAACGCGGAGGTGCCGTCCGTTCGGCACTAGGATCTCCGGTGATTTGAATCATGACGAGTACGACTCCTTCAACCCCGTTCTCTTGAACGCTTCCGCTTAGCGATCTACAAGGGTATGTAGATGCACTCTCCTTCCCCTCGTTGCTAGTTTCTCCATAGATAGATCTTGGTGACACGTAGGAAAATTTTGAATTTGTGCTACGTTACCCAACATAAGGCCCATATACTCCCCGGCGAATTCCCGTAACTCTCCGGTACTCCGAAAAATACCCGAATGACTCGGAACCTTTCCGAACTCCGAATATAGTCTCCCAATATATCTATCTTTACATCTCGACCATTTCGAGACTCCTCGTCATGTCCCCGATCTCATCCGGGACTCCGAACTCCTTCGGTACATCAAAACTCATAAACTCATAATATAACTGTCATCGAAACCTTAAGCGTGCAGACCCTACGGGTTCGAGAACTATGTATACATGACCTAGAACTATTCTCGGTCAATAACCAATAGCGGAACCTGGATGCCCATATTGGCTCCTACATATTCTACGAAGATCTTTATCGGTCAAACCGCATAACAACATACGTTGTTCCCTTTGTCATCGGTATGTTACTTGCCCGAGATTCGATCGTCGGTATCCAATACCTAGTTCAATCTCATTACCGGCAAGTCTCTTTACTCATTACGTAATGCATCATTCCGTAACTAACTCATTAGCTACATTGCTTGCAAGGCTTATAGTGATGTGCATTACCGAGAGGGCCCAGAGATACCTCTCCGACAATCGGAGTGACAAAACCTAATCTCGAAATACGCCAACCCAACATGTACCGTTGGAGACACCTGTAGTACTCCTTTATAATCACCCAGTTACGTTGTGACATTTGGTAGCACCCAAAGTGTTCCTCCGGTAAACGGGAGTTGCATAATCTCATAGTTACAGGAACATGTATAAGTCATGAAGAAAGCAATAGCAACATACTAAACGATCAAGTGCTAGGCTAATGGACTGGGTCATTTCAATCACATCATTCTCCTAATGATGTGATCCCGTTAATCAAATGACAACTCTTTTGTCCATGGCTAGGAAACATAACCATCTTTGATAAACGAACTAGTCAAGTAGAGGCATACTAGTGACACTATGTTTGTCTATGTATTCACACATGTATTATGTTTCCGGTTAATAAAATTCTAGCATGAATAATAAACATTTATCATGATATAAGGAAATAAATAATAACTTTATTATTGCCTCTAGGGCATATTTCCTTCATACAACACATCTCGAATCCAATGATATCGGACTTCTATATGCTTAGACCTTGAATGAAAGCTTGCATTCTTACTCAAGTGGGTAGCACTTTGGTTGTCACAAAACAACACATACTTGTCTTACTTAAAATCAAGCTCACAAGCAAACCATTTCAGCCACAATAGCTCTTTGCTCGCCTCTGTTACTGCAATGAATTCAACTTCAGTTCTATTTAGTGCCAAACACTTCTGCAGCCTGCTTTGCCATGACATTGCTCCCCTGCATAGGTAACCAAGTAATCTGAAGTAGACTTCCCATCTCCAGCCATGTCAGAATCTGAAAAAGCAACCAGCTTGGCCTCACCATCACGAAAGCAAAGTTTCAGATTTGTGCTGCTCCGGAGATATCTCAAAAACCACTTCACGACTTCCCAATGAGGTCTTCATGGATTGGAAATAAATCTGCTTATAGTACTAACTGCATGAGCAATGTCAGGCCTTGTGTAAGGGCATATTTCTCCCTAAGTGGTTTTGGTGATTGACGAGAATGCCTTTGCGGACTAATCATGTGCTTTGAACATTTCAGATATCTCATGTCTATGCACTAGATGATTCGAAGCCCCTTGGAGCCTATCGAAGACGGCGGTTAATTATCGATGTTTCTTTTTGGTGGATTTGAGTCGTAGGAAAGCCGTAGTACTAAGAGGGGGTCCGCTTCGGAAAGGTATGTATGGAATCAACATGTACACAGCCCCATATGCACCCACGGCTTCCTTTCCCTTCTCTAGAGCTTCTTCATGTTTTCTTCGGTGTTTCAGCATCTTGCCAGCGGTAGTACCGCTAGTGCCCACGATAGTACCGCTTATGTGGTAGTACCGCTGGGTACTTTCGTGGCACTACCGCTTAGGGTTTCCCCGAGCGTGCAATGTTCTATTGTTGGTCTGCAATTCACGGTAGTAGGGCGGCAGTAGCGTGGTAGTACCGCTCCGGTGGTACTACAGCCTGTACTACCATCTCCACTACCGCTTGCAGGGTCTTCCTCTGTGCAAGGTTCTGTTCCCACTTTGCGCTAAGAGGTAGTAGAGCGGCACTAGGATGGTAGTACCACTTCGCACGGTACTGCCGCCCCTGGCACCCTCTACTACCGCTGCCTCTCCAGGTCTAAAAGCCCTTGGCGGTAGTACCGCCAGGGTCAGCAGTAGTACCGCTCCGGCGGCACTACCGTAGGTACACTCTATGTGTTTTAGGCTTGTGCGGGGTAGTACCCCCTAAGCGGTAGCACTGCTCCTAGATGCGGTAGTACCGCTTAGCTGCGGGCACATGGCCGAAAACGGTTGGATTTTGTTCCCCTATATAAAGGGGGGTCTTTTTCTTCCTAGGGTTGACCTCCCCCCCCCCAAGCTTCATTGCCTTTCAAAAGCTCATCCTTGCCCGATCTCTCTCCCTAGCCAATCAAACTTGTTGATTTTCTAGGGATTGGTTGAGAAGGCCCCGATGTACACTTCCACCAAGAGAAATTTGATTCCCCCCACTAATCCCTGCGGATCTTGTTACTCTTGGGTGTTTGAGCACCCTAGATGGTTGAGGTCACCTCTGAGCCATATACCACTGTGGTGAAGCTCCATGGTTTCGTTGGGAGCCTCCAATTCGGTTGTG
Organism: Triticum dicoccoides; assembly: GCF_002162155.2. Classification (NCBI taxonomy): domain Eukaryota; kingdom Viridiplantae; phylum Streptophyta; class Magnoliopsida; order Poales; family Poaceae; genus Triticum; species Triticum dicoccoides. The sequence goes on along the minus strand of NC_041383.1, from coordinate 767,116,903 downwards.
GAGAGAGCCCCAACCTTGTTTGTAAAGGTTCGATCGCCGCCTTCAAGGGCACCAATAGTGGAATCAGGGCGTCTCGCATTGTGTGAGGGCATGAGGAGAATACAGTGGCCTAGTGGCTTCTTGGGGAGCATTGTGCCTCCACACCGCTCCAACAGAGACGTACTTCCTCTCAAAAGGAAGGAACTTTGGTAACACATCCTTGTCTCCACCGGCTCCACTCTTGGTTATCTCTTACCTTTACTTGTGCAAGCATTTATTGTGTTGTATCCCTTTGTTGCTTGTGTGCTTGTTGTTGCATCATATAGGTTGCTCACCTAGTTGCACATCTAGACAACCTATTTTGTTGCTAAGTTTAATTTGGTAAATAAAATATCAAAATTGTTAGTTGCCTATTGATACGGCTCCAACGTATCTACAATTTTTGATTGTTCCATGCTGTTATATTATCATTCTTGGATGTTTTACAATCATTTTATAGTCATTTTATATCATTTTTTACCAACCTATTGACATAGTGCCCAGTGCCAGTTGCTGTTTTCTGCATGTTTTTTACATCAGAGGAAATCAATATCAAACGGAGTCCAAACGCAGCGAAACTCCTGGAGGATTTTTTGGGCCAGAAGACATCCAGTGGGCCAAGGAAGCACCTGGGGGTGGCTCAAGGGGAGCAACACCCACCAGGGCGTGCTAGGAGGCCCAGGCGCGCCCTGGTGGGTTGTGCACACCTCGGGTGCCCCCTGAACCTTCTCTTTGCTCTATAAATACCCCAATATTCCAGAAACCCCTTTTCATCATATTTGCCTTCGCGGTCTATTTTTCTTTGCATTTATTTTCAGATCTATTAAACAAAAAAAATTAAAAATACCTTGCTGCAATTTATTTGTTCCGTGATCTATTTATCCAATCTACCACTTTTATCTCACGTTATTTGCCTATCTTGAGGCGTCGTACCCTAAAGGGATTAACAACCCATTTAACACGTCAGGTTGCGAGTATTTGTTATTTGTGTGCAGTGCAGGTACTGTTTACGTGGTGTGAGGAGGTTCTCCTATTGGTTCTATAACCTTGGTCTCTTCACTGAGGGAAATACCTACCGTCGCTATACTGCATCATCCCTTCCTCTTTGGGGAAATACCAACGTAGTTCTAGCAGACATCACTATTCAACCCCCGCCAGTCAACCATATCGATCATTTCACCTTGTACATACCATAGCATACATCAAACTCCCAACCGTTGAAGCATAAGGAACTTGATGAATTTCCTTTTTCATCTCATCAGTGGTAGGACATTGCTTTCTACTCAACTTGAAATGAGCTGCTAGTGGACAACTCGCAACTTTAGCATTTTCCATCCTGAACTTTTGAAGTACCTTCTCAATATACTTCTCTGGAGACAAGTAAAACTTGTTGCAATTTCTGTTTTGCTCAATTCTCATTCCGGGAATGTTCTTTGCTGGACCTAAGTCTTTCATAGAAAAACATTTTCTCAACTCCTTCAACTTAGCAATCCTAGAGACATTCTTGCCAACAATCAGGATATCATCAACATAGAGCAATAATATGATGAAATCATCACCTAAGAACCTCTGAATAAACACACAATAGTCCGAGCTACACTTCTTGTAGCCTTGCTCCGCCATGAAAGTTTCAAACTTCATGTACCATTGTCTTGGTGCTTGTTTCAGGCTATAGAGACTTTTCTTCAGCTTGCACACATAATCTTCTTTGCCTTTCACAAGAAACCCCTTAGGTTGCTCCATGTATATTTCTTCCTCTAACTCACCATGAAGGAATGCAATATTCACATCCATCTGCTCAACCTCCAAGTTGAGACTTGCTGCCATGCCAAGGATTACTGTTATGGATGTCATCTTCACAACCGGAGAAAAGATCTCATCATAGTCAATGCCTTTTCTCTGGACGAATCCTTTTACAACTAGCCTGGACTTGTACCTTGGATGTGATATGTGCTCTTCTTGCTTGATTCTGTAGACCCATTTGTTCTTCAAAATTTTCTTGCCGTTGGGCAACTTCACCAACTCATAAGTATGATTCTTTTGCAAGGAATCCATCTCTTCTTGCATAGCGTTTTTCCACTCATTCTTGTGCTCATCTTCCATTGCATCTGCAAAGCATTTGGGTTCTGAACCGTCAGATAATAATTGCATCTTGTGCTCATCTTCCATTGCATCCACTCCTCTATTATGAACATTTGTGTTAAATTATTTTGGTCCTCACTGGAAATTCGTTCTATCCCTTTTGGATCCAGGAACAAACTTGATTGTTTTGGTTTACCAAACAAGTTATTGTAGAATTTTGTGATATAGGTTTGAGATTTTCTTGTCCCTCAACAATTCCATCATCTCGATATTACTGGTGAATGAAATTCTTCCTCCTCCTTCCATTTTCTTTTGAATGGTACTCCATCCGTTCCAAAATACTTGTCATGTTTTTAGTTCAAATTTGAACTAAAACCACGGCAAGTATTTTGGAACAGAGGGAGTAATATCTAGTGTTAATCCTCATGTAATTCTTTCTCATGCGATCTTTGCCACTTTATCCCCTCTCACTCACTACTAGGGAAAAGCCTATACACAAAATCTTACCAGCAGCACGCTCTAAAATAAGGCGCTACTGCTACGTAGCAGTAGCACGTGCAAGGTTAACTCGCTGCTGAAATAGATATAGCAGTAGCGCGCCTGCTCTAAGACGCGCTACTGATATAATTCCCACGAGGCCGCTGCGAGGCTAGTTCTAGCAGCAGTGCGTTATCACGAAGAGCGCTACTGCTACATAGCATAGTAGCAGCGCATTTCGCCAATAAGCGCTACTGCTAAGTTTACTACAAAAATTTAGTCCCACCTCGCTCCGTGAAGAGAGTTTCTACCAGCTTAAATATGTTACTTCTCATACTTTGACAAGCACTTGGTCTTCATTGAACTCTATGTGTAGAATTTGTGGCTGCAATATGAGTCCTCATCGGTTTCTAAACCGGTGAGGACTCATATTGACAAATCAGATTGTACACAAAAAGATCATTGATGATCAATATATTTTTGAAGTCTATTTTTTTACATGGTGACACATAGCAGTAGCGCTTTCTTTGTGAAAGGCGCTACTGCTAGGTAGTTTAGTAGTAGCGTCCTTCTCTATAGCGCGCTACTGCTAAGCCATTCCATCTCCTACCCCTCCCCCTATCATCGATCCGATCCACTCACATTCACACACTCAATGGATCTCCCCCTCACCCCCGCGCCGGTCCTCCCCCGTCGCCCCTCCTCCCTCTGTGCCGTCGTCACTTCCTCCTCCTTGATGGACTCGGTACCGGCCTCCTCCTCCGTCCTCCCTCCACTCGCCACTGGCCGGCCCCTCCTCGCTCCGCCTTTCTCTTTCGTCCTCCCTCCACTGGCCGCCGGTCGGCCCCTCCTCGCTCCGCCTTCCTACTCCGTCCTACTCTCTTCTCCCTCGTCGAGTCACCCCTCCTTCCCCCTCCTCCCTGCTACATTTTGATTTAGTAGGCTAGTTCATATGCAACATTTTGATTTAGTTGATATGATTTAGTTGATTTAGTAGGCTAGTTGATTTAGTTGATTTAGTAGGCTAGTTGATTTAGTTGATTTAGAACATTTTGATTTAGTTGATTTAGTAGGCTAGTTGATTTAGTTGATTTAGTATGCACCATTTTATTGTTACTTTTTCTGTACATGGATAGGTAGATGCTTTTGTTTTTTTGCAATAAGTTATTTTTTGGCAAAATGTAGGTGGTACCTTGTCATCTAATATGTTACTAGATTTTAGGATTATAATTGTCCATCAAATTGCTTCTCGCGGAAGAACAAAAAATATCACATGCTACTGTTTTTCTCGTGAAGTGGATCGTTAATCCTTTTCTCATATTGCTTTAGGAAAAATGGTGCCACCACCACCACCACTATGTCGACTGTGCAAGTCAAGGTGCGCCAGCAGCCTTGCAACTGGCAAGCTGTTCGGCATCTACTTCCAGCCGAGTTTTCGTCATGTGGCGGTAAGAAATTAGATGAAATGTAATAACTATTTTATTTTTAGTGTTGGCGTTACTGCATTGTGTCATTTTGCTTATTTTACACAGATCGTCCCATGCAATGTGAGGTTGAAATTCAACAAGCTGACAGGAGACACTGTGACATTTGAGGCTCCTGGGGGGCCGTACACTATGGAGGTCGAGAAAGGACGCAATATGTCGCAGATTGGAGGAGATGGATGGGCCCATTTCGTCGCCCGCATGCGTCTTACTGGTGGTGAGTGATCAGCTTCTCCTTCAGAGCTGAAAGACCGAAGCTGGCTTCATTTATCTCAACCTGGTGGAAGATGATGAAGATGATGAAGATAATGAGGACCCACTCGATGAAGATGACGATGACCCACTTCATGAAGCCATCTTAGCTCAAAGAATGAGGCTGAGCGAGGAGGAGGTGTCCAACCTGTGGGACATAATTCCGCCACGTGCTGACTTTTTCGGGGTGCCATTCGTGACCTGCCTGACAAGTACCATGGTTGATCGACATGATATGGTATGTTATACTTACAAATGCAAATTAACCGATGAAATACTTAGTGTACAGTCCAGTGATATGGTATGTTGTGTGGAATCTAGTCGATGATATGTTTTAGTGTAGAGTTCGATCACATGCTTATTAGTGTAGAATCTAAGAAACTATTAATAGTGTAGATAATCCATATGTACTTATTTGCGAGGCTATTTATTAATTGATATGTTTTTCTTATTTAGAAATTGGCAAAGAGCCTATCTGTGAGTTATGGTATCGAGCCTGATGAAGAAGGCTTAGCTGGACTACGCCTTACTGCAAGGGGCTCCATCACAACCTGTACTTACCGCGTGGACACGGACAGTCGCACACACTTAAACTCGGTTGGATGGAAGAAATTCCTCGATGGCAAGAATCTTCGTGTTGGACAGGCCATCCTAATTACTATCAGGAACACCAACCGCCCAGGCTTGAGGATGATGATTGTCTTTGATATCATCTAGAACTACATATGTGTGTGTGGCTATATCATCTAGAACTACATATGATGATTGTCGTCGATATCATCTAGAACTACATATGATGATCGTCGTCGATATCATCTAGAACTACATATGATGATCGTCGTCGATATGACCTTGTACTGCTTGAGGATGCATGTTGACTATGCATGAAATTGTTATCTAGTACTCCCTTTGTTCCAAATTACTCGTCGTGGTTTGAACTAAAACCACGACGAGTAATTTGGAACGAAGGGAGTACTACCTAGTACTTATAATGGTTTATGAATTTGATATCTAGTAGTAGTACCTAGTATCTGAAAAGGGAAAGAGGGAAAGGGGTACGGAGGAAAATGATGAAAGATATAGAAGTAGCGAGGGACAACGAAATCGCTACAACTAACTAATAGCAGCGCGTTCCGCAAAACCGCTGCTGATATCGTCAACAATAGTAGCGCGGGTACGGACCGCGCTACTACTATAAGTTAGTTGTAGCGCCTTATTAGTAGCGCGTCTGCCCGCGCTGCTGCTAGCCTCAAAACCCGCGCTACTACAAGGGTTTTCCCTAGTAGTGACTGCAACATCATCCTCGTGCTTTCTTGGCATTGTCGTTTGGATAATATATCTTCGACAGATAAAACCTAAGACTCACTTAACTTGTCTAGCCTATCAAGCTCGTCCTATCAAGCTCGTCTAAAAGCCCCTTATGTCCTCTGTAATTAGCTTCAATGTTTTTGTTCCACCCCTAGCCATCTGTTGCCATCTATTTAGACAGGTGGGTCCAACAAAGTATTGTCCCCAAACCTCAGACACTAAAAGCATCTACAACATGACTTAGCAAATATGACCTCCTAAACGCCTGCGGACCGGCCGCGTCCGTTTTGAGCCCCTATTTTTCCGTCTGCGCAGCGACGCTCCTCATTTTCTTCCTCATATGACCGGGCACTTGCACGTACGTGATTGCTGGTGATGAAGAGAGAGAAAGAAAAGAATGAATAAAGAAAGAGGAAAGGTGGTCTGGGATGGGGCCGCATCCTACGTGACGGACTAACGGGGCGTGCCCGAGCGCGTCCGCGAGCCCTTATATCCTCCCTACATTTGTCCTCAATATGGGGGTTCGCGGACAGCCCGGACATATAGGGATGATGTGAGGGGTCCGGTTGGGCCTTTTTTCCCTTCTCTCTCCTATCTGGTCATTGACCGGATGTATCCGCGGGCACTGGCGGAGCTACATCAAGGCTACATGGGCCATGGCCCGCCCAACTTTGTAGCATTTCCTTCTATGAAAGTCAGCTCATGAGCCCAGAAAAATCAGACATTGGTATTCTTTTGCACTGTGGCCCGCCCAATCTTTTGTTGGAAGCTTCGCCAGTGTCCGCGGGCGTATGAGAGAGGGTTTGATGCGTCCGGCTATAGATGCTCTAATGCTTCTAGTTCAGACCGAAGAATCAGCACCTTTCAAATTTGAATACTTGTGAAATCTTGCGTACGTACCTCACCAGATGTGTCACATGTTCCACCATGGTGCTGACAGCTAAGCGCCTAAGCGTAGCAGTGTAGTAACATCTACTCGGCCAGTATGCATGCACGAATGAAGCGCCTGTAGCCAGCACCCTGCATCGAGTTGATCATGTTGAATGTATGCAGATTGCACGTTGATCACCAGTTCAGCAGAGGAACAGCGCGCCATATCTTTGCACTCAGTTTGAGTATTTTTGTTTTGTTTTGTTTTGCATGGAAGAAGCGACGCGCGCGCGTGGGAGAATCTCGGGGCCTTTTCCCGAGCGTCAAAGGAGACGACAAGCCCTTTGCATGCAACAAGCAACGGCAGAAATCACTGTTTTGACCTAAGGACGAAATCAATTCACAAACTAAACTGTTCTGAGAAAAAATTCACCCAACTGATCTTTTTATGTGGCGCCCGATAGCTAGGCGCCAACTACACTGTGTAGCGCCTAACACACAGGCGCTACACATCTGGACAGCGTGGCACCCCGGAGCCAGGCCTGGCCCCACCCCTGATGGTGCAGCGCCTAGGCGAAAGGCGCTACACTATCATGTGCAGCGCCTAGACGAAAGGCGCTACACATGCACTTACTAACCATCTCGGGGGCAACAGAGAGCAAGACTAAAAATTGATTGATCCACCACGCGTGGCCTGACCGGCGAGCTTAAACGCATAGGGCGCGGCGTGACCTGACATGCCATGACATGCACGGTCAGAATTTGAGTTACTACCTGCTGTGGTTGATCTGCAGGTTGGTTGGCTCAGGGGCAGAGACTGGCTGCTGGTCACGTATTTGTACACCCATGCTCCTGCGGTTAAAAGCAAGCAAGCACGGACCCTTGGACGGTCACCGCCGATCTTCTCCATCCCTGTTATGTGTCGGCCACTATGCAATCAGATCAAATGATCTTCTTAGAAAGAAAAAAAGAGCCCGGGGTATGATCAGAACGAGCATATGTGCATGGATCGATTAAATAAAAGGAATATGTAGCCAAAGATCAACAAGAGTGAGCGCGCGCTGGAGAGAGTAGTATATTCGTTTAGTTTCGCCAGATTTTGTCTCTCCTTCAGTAATGACCAGGCATTGAGCAGTGGAGTACAACTAGCATCTAGCCAGTGTAGTTAATCAAGAATAGTGTCGGCCGGCCCGTGGTGGTAACAGTAAAACGGAAGCGCAGAGCTGTTGCTACTAGCCACTGCAGGGCAGTACGTACGTAAACAGTAAATGCGCAACAGAACTTACCAGTAGTAGGGATAGATTCATCGCATGGCATATCTACCTACTGCGAGCAAGGCAGGGCAAGTGCAGGTAGTAACTCAAATTTTGACCGTGCATGTCATGTCACGCCACGCCCTATGCGTTTACAGCTCAGCCGGTCAGGCCACATGCGGTGGATCAATCTTGCAGCGCCTAGACGTTAGGCGCTACACTGTATCGTGTAGCGCCTAGCTCTCAGGCGCTGCACACTGACTTAGCAATTTTTAGCTTTGCTCTCTGTTGCCCCGAGGCGGTTAGTAAGTGCATGTGTAGCGTCTTTCGCCTAGGCGCTGCACATGATAGTGTAGCGCCTTTCTCCTAGGCGCTGCACCATCAGGGGTGGGGCCAGGCCTGGCTCCGGGGTGCCACGCTGTCCAGATGTGTAGCGCCTGTGTGTTAGGCGCTGCACAGTGTAGTGTGACGCCTAGTTGTCGGGCGCCACTTAAAAAGGTCAGTTGGGTGAATTTTTTTCATAACAGTTCAGTTTGTGAATTGATTTCTTCCTTAGGTCAAAACAGTGATTTCTGCCACAAGCAACACATGCACTGATGCATGCATGCATGCACGATCTCCCTCAGAGTCAGAGCTCAGAGCTCACGGCACGGCATGGCGGCCCATGCCCCTAGAGAAACGACACGAGCTACGCTGCCATAGCCATGCATATGATCAACTGGCCACTACGGCATCCCATGCCTAAATGGCTTCAACTAGCCGACGTGCCGCGACAAGGCTGCTATAAAATCACCCACGGCTCCCGTGGGCAGCCCTCGGGGGACCGGCCGGAGGTGTTTCCCTCTTGGTCTCCCCTCTTCTATCCGAGCTTGGCAGAGAGAGATGTATGTGCTCGTGACATCTATCTACGGCATGTCGCCATGTCGGGGTAGATGATCAGATCATTGGCCGGTGATACATAGCCCCCCTGGTATACATTGGCTGCTTCTTCTTTCTTCTTGTCTTCATTTTCAGTCGTGTTCTGCAGGCGTACGATTCTGAGTTTCTTTCATCTTGAATCTGTGTGTGAAGGATAGATCAGATGCGCTCGATGTCCGGGGAGCGGTGGCAGCGCGGAGACGTCGGCACCAGCCGGGGAGATGCCGTCGGTCTCCGAGCTAGGGTAGAAGAAGAAATAGGTCATGTTGCTAGCAGCTTCTGTCCATTTATTTACTTTTGTCGTTGTTACGGTCTCGCTGTTGTTCGATGTGCTTTTTCGTGCCCTCCCTTTGTGGTCGTAGCTAGGTATTCCTTGTCGATGTTAATCGAGATCGTTCTTCTGGACCATCTATTTACATCTGTCGTTGGGAATGTTTTGTTGGGTGACAATGCGTTGCCTAACGTTCCATGTTTCAGTTGCAGGTTCGGGCACCTCTGCAAAATTTTGTAGGATTCCGTGACCCTTCTGCCATTCATTTCTGTTACTGTGGGGGTGCCTGAAGTCTCGGATGCTTATTTCTGTCCTTCACTTATTTTTGCAATTGTAGCTGGAAATGGGTTTATCATGCTTCAACTTCTTTAACTGATGCGAGAACTTCAATTACCCCGTCGAGAATAACACTGCATTATCTATGTAGACGAACAAAAAAGTATGAGCTATAACTTCATAATTATCACCTAGTCGTTGCACGCACAATTTTTGACTCCCCTCTAATCACTTATATGTTTTCCCACAAATAAGAAATCATTTTCAGCTAAGAAAAACAAATAAGAATCATTTTTATGTTAATAACGCCATCATCTCCTTACTTCCTCCGCTTCAAATTAATGTAAACAGTTGGAATATTGTTGCAAGTGAAATTAACGTTGACCAAGTTTAATATCAACATCTATAAAACCAAATTTGTTTCATTAGTTTCACCATCGAACATATTTTCGTCCTAGATATATTTTATGTTCTAGATATTAATGTATCTTTTGTGCACATAGTCGAAGTTGAACAAGTTCGATCTACAACAAAGCTAGAACTTCATTCCCCGCAAAAATAGAGTTAGAACTTCATTTAATTTGGAAAGGAGCAATTAGTTTCTACGTCAAGCGAAAATGCACAATAGAGCTTGAGCTCCATGGAGGTTTTTCTTTAAAAAAACAAAAATCACATTTAACGGTTTTGAAAATTCTGAAAACAAATCACACATGTTCATATGGATGTAGACTACATGTGTGTATAGTTTGATGATGGTATACATTAAGATGAGATCTACACAAAAAAGGCAAATATGGGAATTTGAAAATACTCCCTTCGTTCCGGAATATAAGGTGTATTGGTTTCCATGCAAGTCAACCATTTGAATGTTTGACCAAGATTATAGAAAAATATAACAATATCTGGAATACCTAATAGATAAAATATGAAACTACTTTTCATGATGGATCAAATGATAAAAATTTCGTATAGTGGATATCTATTTTTCTAAAAAGTCGGTCAAACATGCACTCGTTTGACTTTTGAAAAAACAAATACACCTTATATAGTGTTCACTATTAAAAATGCATGGATTTATCTTTTATGTGTATAGCTCGCATGTCACTGCATTTGATTGTGAAACTTTATAAACTTATAATCCATATGAACATGTAGAATTATTTTCAGATTTTCTTGAGCTTTGAAATATGCTTTTTGATTTATTTTTTAAAGGCTCTATGGAGCCCGAGCTCCAAACTGCCTCTCTCCCTGTTGTGCTACTCTGTACCCCACAAAAATCC
>NC_041383.1:767090469-767106086 GCF_002162155.2 Triticum dicoccoides | reverse complement strand
TCAAAAATTGCCATGTAATCCCACTGGTATGATCTTCGGAACTGCTATCTTTCGTAGGTGTAGCAAAGCTCGTACCCCGCCAGCCTCCATAAACCTTTGGATGTACCTAGCCTAAACAAATTCCATTATTAATATAAAAAACACTAGTTACTATTGATCCAAACACCCTAACCATTCTACTAAATGTATTTGAAAGTCCATATTCATTTCACGTTTTGCACAATACAACATACTTACAATATGCCTAAACTTGCCAATTACCCTCCACTACCACTGGTTATAATGCTTTTCTAACCAGTGCATCCTTCGGAATCGCACACGTGTTGATGCACCCCTCCTAATCGTGCATTGCACATGTTGAGTTACTAGTTGTCGTAAAAGGCACAATGGTTTCACCTTTCGAGGTTCGGACAACAACTTCTTTTGTTCACATTAGAAACTCAACAAGGATCCAAACAAAATGTGTGCACTGAACTTTTGGGCAGTGCCAAATTTACCACTGAAGAAATCATGAATTCAAATATGCCTCTCAAAATCTGCACCAGCTCCAAAATACGCCTCTACTGTCAGTCGGCCTTTTTTTTTTGTGAAAAGCTAGTTGACCGTTATTTAGCCAACCAGTATATATGCACTAAGTGACGAGTGGAAATTATAATATAGGGTAATAAATATTATTTTACAATTTTTTACTCCCCCTTTTCTTAATTTCCCTTTTGTATGGAGAACAGCATATAGCTATTTCAACGAGATCATCATCTTAGACACTTATTTCAGCGACTATATATGGACAGTCTGGATATGTAGTGCAAACAGCTACCAAGCTAGTAAACTTTCATAATTAAGCACACCGGCCACATGATAGCACCCAACAAGGTACAAGGTTGGCCGAGCACTTAAATAAAAGAGCATCCACAATTCGAATGATTTTCTTCCGTTCAAATCATTGCACTTTATAGCACCAAAAGAGCTAGCATTCCAGTTGACCGAGTGACTAGAGGCCCCAATGTTTACGGAGCAATCTAAAGTTGGAACAAGGAGGAAATGACATGATTAAATTGCATGCTGAATGATTCTTGATGGTTGGTATTTGTAGGACGAGCTGGAAGCGTGGAATGATAGAACGCAGCTCCCTTTTTCATTTTTAAAATAAATATTTTATTTCTAATTAGAGGGAACAGATATAAGATTAAAAAAATGTATAGCTGCTGCAATGCATGAAAACAAATCCGTAAAAAAGTAAATCATAAAATAATAAAATATAGATTTTTTAGGAGAATAATAAAATAGAGAAACTAAATATATTGGAGGGAGAACGGTACCAAAGCCTAGCTTGGCTAATTAACTTTATACCCGGGCCTGGCCGGCCTCAACGGGCCGATTCTTCCTCGGGTCTTTGTCGTCCCAAGCTCAAAGTCACACGCGGCGAACCAACATGTGATTGAATGATTAGAAGGATCGTGGTATACACCAGTTGGTATACACAATACATCAGAGTTCAATTCTAGACTCGACATTGGTGCCTGTATTTTTCTGAATTTATTTCAGGCCTTTCGGCGATGTTCGTCCAGTGGATGAAGACCTTCCCTTCAAATATGCTCGTGTATGTGAGCTCGAGCTCACAAGAGCACTTTCGCGTGTATGTGAGCTACTTTGATTAATTGTACTGTCTCACACACGCGAGTCCATCATGCGGTACGCCGTCCGGATACGTGTGCACACGAGTGTCACGCATGTGGAATACCAAAGGTTCCCGGCTTCTCCAAGCTGGGCCATCGAGATCGAGGCATCGATGGTCGACCGCGGGATTGCATGGTGGGACAACGTAGTTACGGGAATATATGCATGCAGATAGGGAAAAGGCAAAAGCTATGTGAATGAATATTACCGATCCTTCCGCGCGCGTGGGCCGTCCCTGTCGTGTCCGCTGAAACTGGCCGACGAGAGCGTTTGGTCCCCGTCCACCTCGCCGTGTATAAATCCGGCCTCGGTGATCGCTGTGACCACTCACCACTAGAAGCAATAGCAACTTGAACTTCAGACTTCAGAGCACAATTTGCCAGCCAGTCAAACTCAAGAAGGATTCGACACAGCTCGCTCGACCACATGGCCAACTTCACCGCCCAGCTCAAGGAGAGGTTCCTCGCCCTCGTCGACCGCGTCACCGGCTGCGGCCGCGGTTCCGCGGCCAAGGAGAAGGAGGAGGCCACCAAGCCGGCCATGAAGGAGGTACGTGCATACGACTCTGTCCCGTTTCCATACCTCGTAGAGTACTAGTATGTGTGTACATAGCAGAGAACTCAGCGTGTGTGCCTTTTGTTTTTGTTGCAGCACGTCGAGATTCGATCGAGAGCTCCCAACGTGTCAGGAGGATCAGGGGCGGGAGTCAATTAGCACACTGCATGCACGCTGATGCGGGCTGAAGATGTACTGTATTTGTCGTTGCAGATTCGTGCGCCTGTTTCTTTCAGTGCACGCCATGTAATTAAGCTTGCGGGTTCTTGTTGTTTCCTGTAACTGTAAGTGTGCCGCTTTGTTGTGCAATCTCCTCCTGTTAATTTCTTGGGACGAAATCTTGTGTAATCTCCACGTACGCCGGCCGCGAGGCTTGGTGTGGAGTGATCTAAAAGATCTTATACTATTTGTTTACAGAGGGAGTACGTATAAGGTTAATAAAGGGTATTTTTGTGGAGAAGATAGTGCTTTGCATCAAGGAATTTGCTCCATTTTCCGTTTCATGCAGCTGTATGGACACGTAATGCGGTGCATCCAAGCGGCGAACACCTGTGTAAGCATCACGATTAGCTATAGCAAAAAAGAAAAAGGATTAGCTATAGCAAAAATCTGATGAGCTATACGATCAGGGCCGGTCCTGAGATTTCGGGGGCCCGGGGCGAAACTAAAACATGGCCCCTTAATGTATACGTACAAAAATAGTCAATATATGTAAGTATATTGATATGCTCGGGCAAAGTTACAAAGCCACACAACATACATGATCAACTAATATAATTTTACTAATTATTATGGCACAGTCACAAACCAATAATTTTCTAGTACAGTATATCCTTAGGTAATGTACAATCATTTGATTATCAATGGTCATATTGTAACAATGAACTAAAAGTGTGTCTGGGAAATTATGAGAACAAATCTTGGAGACATGGCTAAAGGAAAACCTATGATTGAAGTGCTCAGACAAGAAAAGTGAGGCAAGTGATGCAGAAAGATCATTATCAATATTTGGACCTACGTTCTCCAAGACATGTATACAAGTCAGATGTTCTTATGCAAAAAGTGAGCAACCATGAGTAAGTTAGTACTGCCAGTACAACGCTCACTTGCGCTAGTTAATACCAACTTAACAGTAAACGGCAAACAGTAGACACCGAATATATTAATCAGCTAGATATTTGAAGAGAAAATGCAGTCTTGCCTTCCGTCAGGGGGCAGCCACCAAGAGCATGGACTTCAACCACGCAGCAGCAGCAGCAGCGACTACAGGCAGAAGCTTTGCCATGAGAGGCAACCTGTCTCCGCGGATGACAACAATAAGACCATCGAAGTTCATAATCCTGATGCCCGCAGCGGATGGAAAGCCGAAAGAACTCAAAGAAGCACGAGGAAGAGCGGACCGGCGGCGGCATCGTGGATAGTCAGATCGGAAGTATGAATCGAGGATGGAATAGGCCCTGATTAACCGCGACCTAACTTTCAGCGTGGCTTCGGAGCGATCTCAGCAGCTGCGCTAATACAGAGCACATTGGCCCAAGCCCAGTACAGAGGACGACGTCCTGGGGGGCCCTCGGCCTCGGGGGCCCGGGGCGGCCGCCCCCCCTGCCCCCCCTCAGGGCCGGGCCTGTATACGATTCAACTACTTTGATCATTGTTTTCCACCCCCACCTGCACTAGAAGGTGACGCGCACCTTCGTCACGCGGTTATTTATTGGAGTTTTTCTCGTGAAAGTAATTTGTATTACTAGCAAAAACGGCTCGTGCATTGCAACGGAAAAAAAATATAATCTTCAATGGTCATGATCACATTTTGCTGCATCACCAAAATTAGGATGGAGCTCGCGTGTAAAGGCTGGCGTCAATTGACACCAGTGCCGATCGTAACCTGAAGTAATCTTGTTAATAGGATTTGACTTTGACCCCAACCCAGTCGGAGAAGCCCAAAGCACAGCCTAATTCCACACAGCCCAAAAGCAGTCCTTCCTAATTCCTTAATTTCCAATACGCAGATGCGTTGTTGTACGCGCACGAGTTTTTCTCTCTTCGTCTCATCGCCTCCTCTCAATCCCTAATTCCCCAATCCCCTTCCGATGTGAAAATTTCTTGCAGGTGCCGCCTGGTAGAATTACAGCCGACGAATCAGAGGGATTTTGATCTAATCAGTGGACGACAGTCAGCCGATTGTTGTGCCATAATCTGCGAAAATCCATCTCTGCACCCGAGCTCATCTGCACCCGCGTTGACGAAAAAATCAAAATAAATACTAGAAATGTTTTAAAAATTCCATTTTTTTGTGCAGTAGACAATTTGATGTGTGAGATCCGCTCCAATTTTTAAATCATTTGGACATCTGAGAAGCCCTCAGCAAAAAAGACAAATTGAGGGTCTGTAAAAATATTTATTGTTCATGTACTGTTTGGCCCGATTTGTCTTTTTTGCTGAGAGCTGCTCATTTGTTCAAATGACTTGAAATTTGAACGACCCTCATGCATCAAATTTTCTACCGCACAATTTTTTTTTGAAATTTTCAGATTTTTTTATTTTTTTAACCGGGTGCAGATAAGCCTGGGCACCGAAACGCCCTACTCCATTATCTGGTGCTAATCCACCAAGCCTAGATCGACTCTTCGCAGGTATGCCTTGTGACATGCATGTGTATTACCTTCAGCCTTTGGACTAAATTTCGTAACTGAACTAACTGATCGAAAAAGAATATCATAGTACACTAAGAATCATAATTGTGGAATCAATGTACACCACAAAAAAGACCCAATATAACACCAGATCAGACGAAGATATTTAACTAGAGGGCCTCATAGGCTGCAAGAACCAATGTACACCACAAAAAAGACCCAATATAACAAACCTCCATCATTACCAAATAACGTGTCTTACTTTTGTTATTGATCGTCAACTTAGGGAGTTGAATGAAAGATTCAATGAAGTAAATTATTCATTGCTTATTCACATGGCTTCTTTTAACCCAAAAAAGTCGTTTGCTGTTTTTAACTTGAAGAGTTTATTGAAGTTAGCTGAGTTCTATCCTAATGATTTCAGTTCAACACAATTGATTTATCTTGGCCATGAACTTTGGATTTACATTGACAATGTTCGAGCGGACCAAAGATTTGCCAATTTGGATGGCATTGATGATCTTGCTAAAGTGTTGGTGGGCACTAGGAAAGCATCTTGTTTTTCCTTTGGTGTATCAACTTCTAAAGTTGGTGCAAATTTTGATGGTTGCCACAGTGGAGAGATACTTTTCAGCAATGAATATTGTCAAGAGTGTTTTGCGAAACAAAATGGATGACGAGTTCATGAATGAGTGCTTGATTTGCTATGTGGGGAAAGATATATTTTCTACAATTATGAACGATGATGTGATTCATCTATTTAAGAAAATGGAAGATTGAGAAAGGAAGTTATAAAATGGGATCCTCATGTCACTTTATATTTTTGATTAATGATATTTATTTTTTGTATTATTTTTTTGTAACATTGTTGTGAATATAATATGTTCTTTTGTTCATCCTTTTCAGAAAGTAACTACTGAAGTGCTTTAAGTTAACCTTTGGCTTTATGACTTCGCTCAGCCTCTACTCGGTATGACTTTTTTGATGTAATAATAATAGTAATATTGAATCGTTGTATATTTTTCTCTCTGTATGGCGCACTCCAACATTATTGTATGTTGCGCTGCTATAGTTTGCGCTAGAGTGGACAAAGCTTGACACCAGTGCCCATTTTTTCTAGCTTCGTCCCTGACCAAGATATACTATCAATCTCACTTTTGTGAAATCATGAACAATTTTTAAAAATCATAAACATTTTTTCAAACTAGTGAACATATCTGAAATCATGAACATTTTTACAGATTTTTCGAACAGTTTCTAAAATTATGACCTTTTATACTATTTACACACATTTTTTTAAACATTTTTCTTGAGTAGGCGGACATTTCTAGAATTGACAAACATTTTCTTGGTAATTTTTTGATGGTACAAATTTTGAAATTCATGAACATTTTTTATATTTGACGAACCTTTCTTTATTTAACAGACTTTTTTTGACATATATGATCATTTTTGAATCAATAAACTATTTTGTAAGTCACAGACAGTTTTTGAATTTTTAGAATATTTTTCAGTTCACGAAGATTTTTTGAATTGGAAATTTTTTTCTCAATTTTATTAACATTTCTTTATACACGAAATTTTCTAAAAAATTATGAATATTTTTTGATTTCCTGAACATTTGTTTTCAAAATTGCAAACATTTTTTAAAATCATGAACATTTTCTAAATCCACAGATATTTATGAATTATTAAAAAAATTATTCGAAAATTCTCATTTTTTAAATTTCCGAAACTTTTTTCAAGTCCCAAATTATTTAAAGTACGAAAAATGAAGACGAAAAAGAAAAATAAAAAATATTAAAAAAAGTTTAAAAAATAGGTCACCCAGACATGGGTCGGCCCACACAGGAGGGCTGTAAAGAAGGTTCCTGGTACATGAGTCGGCCAAGGCGGGGATTCCTTTGTGTGAAACGTTTTTTTATCACTTATAGGTGATATCGATGGGTAATATTTTGCAACTTTTGGGGGCGATTTCGATGACGTACCGCCAGAAGCACTGACCCCTTTATTATTAGGTATAGACTCAAACCGGACCAACACGGTCCAAACTAGAAAAGTTCAAAAGCATATCCGGATCTGACCCTAACTATATTGCAGTTCTATGTTGGGTACGCCCATAAGATGCCATTGTATAACACTATAACTAGCCTAGTTTTGGAAGCGCTTGGTATGAGTAATACGAATTACACGATTATCATGCATAAGGGCATGCATATCTTTCAACAAAAAAAGTATATCTTGACTTATCATCGGCATACATCCTAATAGCATTGGCATGACAGTTCATATCAATAAACTGCATTGGCATACTATCAACTTTTACCTCTTGAGCTTGCGTTGGTTTTCCTTCGAAGAGGAAAGGGTGATGCAGCAAAGTAGCGTAAGTATTTCCCTCAGTTTTGAGAACCAATGTATCAATCCAGTAGGAGACGATGCACAAGTCACCGAATACCTATACAAACAATCAAGAACTTGCACTCAACGCGATAAAGGGGTTGTCAATCCCTTCATGGTCACTTGCAAAAGTGAGATGTGATAGAGATAGATAAACGATAAAGTAAATATTTTTGGTATTTTTGGTTTATAGGTCGGAAACTAAAGATTGCAAACTAGTAGATCGGAAACTAGCAAGATGTAAACGAGATTCAATATAATGGAAAAGAGACCCAGGGGCCATAGGTTTCACTAGTGGCTTCTCTCGAGATAGTAAATATTACGATGGGTGAACACATTACTGCCGAGCAATTGATAGAAAAGCGCGTAGTTATGACGATATCTAAGGCAATGATCATGAACATAGGCATCATGTCCGTGTCAAGTAGACCGACTCCTGCCTGCATCTACTACTATTACTCCACACATCTACCGCTATCCTGCATCAATCTAGAGTATTAAGTTCATAAAGAATGGAGTAATGCATTAAGCAAGATGACATGATGTAGAGAAATTAACTCAAGCAATATGATGAAAAACCCATCTTGTTATCCTTGATGGCAACAATACAATACGTGCCTTGCTGCCCCTACTATCACTGGGAAAGGACACCGCAAGATTGAACCCAAAGCTAAGAACTTCTCCCATTGCAAGAAAGATCAATCTAGTAGGCCAAACTAAACTGATAATTCAAAGAGACTTGCGAAGATATCAAATCATGCATATAAGAATTCAGAGAAGAACCAAAAAATATTCATAGTTAATCTTGATCATAAATCCACAATTCATTGGATCTCGGCAAACACACCGCAAAAGAGTATTACTGATACGTCTCCAACGTATCTATAATTTTTGATTGTTCCATGCTATTATATTACCCCTTTTGGATGTTTATGGGCTTTATTTTACACATTTATATCATTTTTGGGACTAACCTATTAACCGGAGGCCCAACCCATATTGCTGTTTTATTGCCTGTTTCAGTATTTCGAAGAAAAGGAATATGAAACGGACTCTAAACGGAATGAAACCTTCGGTAGTGTGATTTTTGGAAAGATTATGATCCAGGAGACTTGGAGTGCAAGCCAGGGGAGCATCAAGGAAGACACGAGATAGGGGCGCGCGCCCACCCCCTGGGCGCGCCCTACCCTCTCGTGGGCCCCTCGAGGCTCCCCCGACCGACTTCTTTCACCTATATAAGCCTACGTACCCTAAAAACATCGAGACAGAAGATAGATCGGGAGTTCCGCCGCCGCAAGCCTTTGTAGCCACCCAAAACCTCTCAGGAGCCCGTTCCGGCACCCTGCCGGAGGGGGAATCCATCACCGGTGGCCATCTTCATCATCCCGGCGCTCTCCATGACAAGGAGGGAGTAGTTCACCCTCGGGGCTGAGGGTATGTACCAGTAGCTATGTGTTTGGTCTCTCTCTCTCTCTCTCTCTCTCTCTCTCTCTCTCTCTCTCTCTCGTGTTCTCTCTATGGCACGATCTTGATGTATTGCGAGCTTTGCTATTATAGTTGGATCTTATGATGTTTCTCCCCCCTCTACTCTCTTGTGATGATTTGAGTTTTCCCTTTGAAGTTATCTTATCGGATTAAGTCTTTAAGGATTTGAGAACACTTGATGTATGTCTTGCCGTGTTTATCTGTGGTGACAATGGGATATCACGTGCCACTTGCTGTATGTTTTGGTGATCAACTTGCGGGTTCCGCCCATGAACCTATGCATAGGGGTTGGCACACGTTTTCGTCTTGACTCTCCGGTAGAAACTTTGGGGTACTCTTTGAAGTACTTTTGTGTTGGTTGAATAGATGAATCTGAGACTGTGTGATGCATATCGTATAATCATGCCCACGGATACTTGAGGTGACAATGGAGTATCTAAGTGACATTAGGGTTTTGGTTGATTTGTGTCTTAAGGTGTTATTCTAGTACAAACTCTTGAATAGATTGATCCGAAAGAATGACTTTGAGGTGGTTTCGTACCCTACCATAATCTCTTCGTTTGTTCTCTGCTATTAGTGTCTTTGGAGTGACTCTTTGTTGCATGTTGAGGGATTCTTATATGATCTATCTATGTTATTATTGTTGAGAGAACTTGCACTAGTGAAAGTATGAACTCTAGGACTTGTTTCTTATCATTGCAATACCGTTTACGCTCACTTTTATCATTAGTTACCTTGCTGTTTTTATATTTTCATATTACAAAAACCTATATCTACCATCCATATTGCACTTGTATCACCATCTCTTCGCCGAACTAGTGCACCTATACAATTTACCATTGTATTGGGTGTGTTGGGGACACAAGAGACTCTTTGTTATTTGGTTGCAGGGTTGCTTGAGAGAGACCATCTTCATCCTACGCCTCCCACGGATTGATAAACCTTAGGTCATCCACTTAAGGGAAATTTGCTACTGTCCTACAAACATGTGCACTTGCAGGCCCAACAACGTCTACAAGAAGAAGGTTGTGTAGTAGACATCAAGCTCTTTTCTGGCGCCGTTGCCGGGGAGGCTAGGTAAGCGGCACTCACACCCTGTCAACTAAGCTCTTTTCTGGCGCCGTTGCCAGGGAGGTGAGTGCTTGAAGGTATATCTTTAGATCTTTCAATCGAATCTTTTTGTTTCTTGTTTTATCACTAGTTTAGTTTATAAAAGAAAATTACAAGAAAAAAATGGAATTGAGTTTGCCTCATAAGCTTCATCTTTTTAATGTCTTTCGTGAGTATGATGGAAAGGAAAATTGTGCTCAAGTGCTAGAAGAAGAATGCATAAAAATACTTTGTACTAAATCTTTGAATGATGAGCATGATTGCAATGTTGTTAGTATGAACTCTTTGAATATCCATAGTACTAATGATGATTGCACTAGTTATGATGAAAATGCCTCTTATAAGCATGTTGATTTTTGTGGAGTAGAATGGTTTTGCATGGACACACCAAATAGAGAAAATAGATATTGCAAGAGGCATAAGTATTTAAAAACTAAAGGTTTGCAAGAAAGTCTTGATGAGTGTGCTAAAAGATTCAATATTTTTCGCGCCCCTTGTGAACTTTGCAATGAATGTGGTCATTTAAATCTTCAATGCAAATAGTTTCATGATCGAATCATGTCCAAAAATTGTGATAACTTGATTACCCTTGGGCATCATAAAGAGCTTAGTCTTCTTTTGGGGTATGAAGAAATGAAACGTATAACTGATGATATTCCAAAATTTAATCTTGATAGATTTCTTGATTTTAATCTAGAGGATATTTATATGTTTTGTGCGGTGAATTGCATTGAAAATCCTTATATTGCCAATTACATAAAGAAAAGAAAGCAAATAGAAGATGATGAGAATACTAATGAAAGGGAAGAGACTTCCCAATATCCTCATATTATTTCTTATGATGAATCAGGTAGCGAGGAGGAGCTTTCTATTCAACCAATCTCGTCAATAAGGAGCTCAAAGGGGAAGGTTGAACCCACACATAATATGAAGAAGAAAAACAAAAGAAGGAGCAACAAAGGTAAAAGGTATCCCTCCCAAATGATGTTGCTCCTACTACTCACTATGATGATGATAATTGCTATACTGTTGGTGCTATCCATATTTTTAATGATGAGAGTGATTATGCTTATGATATGAAAGGGCCCAAGCTTGGGGAAGCTATGTTTGATGAGGATGAAATATTTGACAATATATTTGCTGAAATTAATGTTTGTCCCAAGCTTGGGGATGCTATGTCTAATGAAGATGATATTTTTAGCATCCCAAGTTTTGATTTGCAAATTTGTTATGATGATAGCATGCCTCTTACCTATGATGATTATATTGATGAAAGTGGGTTTGCAAGAGTGTCAACTTTATTTAGTGATGATTCCACCATTTCGGAAGAGGTTCCAATTGATTATGAGAACAAAGTTGCTATCTATGATGATTATTGTGATGACTTGTATGCTATTAGGAATAATGATAACCATGAAACTTGTCATCATGATTTTAGTTTTCAATTGGATTATGCCTCACATGATAATTATTTTGTTGAGTTTGCTCCCACTATTATTCATAAGAAGAAATTTGCTTATGTGGAGAGTAGTAAAAATTCTATGCTTGTAGATCATGAAAAGAATGCTTTAGGTGCTGGTTATATTGTTGAATTCATTCATGATGCTACTGAAAATTATTATAAGGGAGGAACATATGCTTGTGGGAATTGCAATAATATCAAGTTTCCTCTCTATGTGCTTAAAATCTTGAAGCTATGCTTGTTTTACCTTCCTATGCTAGTTGATTATTGTTCCCATAAGTTGTTTGCTCACAAAATCCCTATGCATAGGAAGTGGGTTAGACTTAAATGTGCTACTCATATGCTTCATGATGCTCCCATTATGTTTCAATTCTTATCTTTTATGTGAGCATCATTGTCATCATCATGCCTAGCTAGAAAGACATTAAAGAAAAACGCTTGTTGGGAGACAACCCAATATTTGCCTTTACTGTTTTTGTGTGTCCACATGATTATGCTACTGTAGTAATAATGCCTTATAGATTTTGTTTCAATAAAGTGCCAAGTAAGACCTTTAGGATAGCTTACGGTGATAGTTGTGTTGATCCTGCTGAGAATCAGAAACTTTTGCACCCAGTAAATTAGTTTTGTTAATTAACAGAAACGTGATTATGATCTGATTCTTTCTGATATTGACTGGTACACAAATTTCGTAGGACTTCCTAATTTGGTAGGAGTTTTGGAGTTCCATAAGTATACGTTTGATACAGATTACTACAGACTGTTCTGTTTTTGACAGATTCTATTTTCTATGTGTTGTTTGCTTATTTTGATGAATCTATGAGTAGTATCGGAGGGTATGAACCATAGATAAGTTTGAATACAATATATATTACACCAATATGAATTTATAATGAGTTCATTACCGTACCTAAGTGGTGGTTTTATTTTCTTATACTAACGGAGGTTACGAGTTTTCTATTGAGTTTTGTGTTGTGGAGTTTTCAAGTTTTGGGTAAAGATTCGATGGACTATGGAATAAGGAGTGGCAAGAGCCAAAGCTTGGGGATGCCCAAGGCACCCCAAGGTAATATTCAAGGACAACCAAGAGCCTAAGCTTGGGGATACCCCGGAAGGCATCATCTCTTTCGTCTTCGTTCATCGGTAACTTTACTTGGAGCTACATTTTTATTCACCACATGATATGTGTTTTTCTTGGAGCGCCATTTTTTTGTTAGTATTTGTTTTATGTTATTTAGAATAATGTTTTTCATCTTTATTTTCAATAAAAATGTCAAGGATAGCCTTTGCCATGCTTATTTTGCTAGTATACATGTTGCTGTTTGAAAATAGAAAGTTTATCGCTGTTGCAAAAATTCCCTAGAAATGTCAGAGAATGATATAATGTTGAAACCTTTTGCATAATAAGCTATAATAAATTTACTACAGTGGGAATTGTCTCTCATAATTTTTGGAGTTAGGGAAGTATTGATACTCTTGCATTCTTTACAGACTGTACTGTTTTGGCAGATTGCTGTTATGTTTGCATTGTTTGCATATGTTTGCTTGTTTAATGATTCTATTTGAGGATAGGAGTATTAAATATGTAGAGTCATTTAGTATGCAATGTTGAATAATAATTTTAGTGATTTGTTACACTAGGAAATGATAAAGGTTTTGCATTGGTTTATAGTAACCTATCTCACGAGTTCTTGTTGAGTTTGTTGTGGATGAAGCTTTTGATAAAAGAAGAGAAACCATGATATGAGAGGAATTAAGGAGACATAAAATCTCAAGATTGGGGATGCCCAAGGCACCCCAAGATAATATTTCAATAAGTCTCAAGCATCTAAGCTTGGGGATGCCCCGGTGGGCATCCCACCTTTCTTCTTCAACAACTATCGGTTAGTATCGGTTGAGCCTAAGTTTTTTGCTTCTTCACATGAGTTGTGCTATCCTTGCAATGTCATTTTATTTTGTTTGGCTTGCTGTTTGAATACAATACCAAGATCTTAAATTCTTAAATGTTAGAGAGTCGTCACATAGTTGCACAATTATTCGACTACTCATTGATCTTCACTTATATCTTTCGGAGTAGTTTGTCATTTGCTCTAGTGCATCACTTATATCTTTTAGAGAACGGCGGCGGTTATATTTTGTAGAAATTGCTAGTCTCTCATGCATCACTTATATTATTTTGAGAGTCTTTTAGAACAGCATGGTATTTGCTATGGTTACAAATTTGGTCCTAGAATGATGAGCATCCAAGTTGGGTATAATAAAAACTATCATAGAAAGTGAATTGGATGCTATGATCAATTTGATACTTGATAATTGTTTTGAGATATGGAGGTAGTGATATTAAAGTCATGCTAGTTGAGGTGATTATGAAAAATGCTTGTGTTGAGGTTTGTGATTCCCGTAGCATGCATGTATGGTGAACCGCTTTGTGATGAAGTTGGAGCACAATTTTATTTATTGATTGTCTTCCTTATGAGTGGCGGTCGGGGACGAGCGATGGTATTTTCCTACCAATATATCCCCCTAGGAGCATGCGCATAGTACTTTGTTTTTGATGACCTGTAGATTTTTGCAATAAGTATATGAGTTCTTTTGACTAATGTTGAGTCCATGGATTATACGCACCCTCACCCTTCCACCATTGCTAGCCTCTCTTGTGCCGCACAACTTTCGCCGGTACCATACACCCACCATATACCTTCCTCAAAACAGCCACGATACCTACCTATTATGGCATTTCCATAGCCATTCCGAGATATATTGCCATGCAACTTTCCACCGTTCCGTTCATATGACACGCATTACCTTTCTCATATTGCTCTCTGCATGATCATGTAGTTGACATCGTATTTGTGGCAAGGCCACCTTCATAATCTCCATACATGTCGCTCTTGATTCATTGCATATCCCGGTACACCACCGGAGGCATTCATATAGAGTCATATCTTGTTCTAGCTTTGAGTTGTAATTCTTGAGTTGTAAATCCATAAAAGTGTGATGATCTTCATTATTAGAGCATTGTCCCAGTGAGGAAAGGATGATGGAGACTATGATTCCCCCGCAAGTTGGGATGAGACTTCGGACTTTACAAAAAAAAGAAAAGGCCAAAAAGAAAAAACAAGAAAAAAGAACGTCCAAAGGAAAAAAAAGAGAAAAAGAAAAAAAGAGGAGAAAAGAAAAAAAAGAAAAGAAAAAAATAAAATGAGAGAAAAAGAGAGAAGGGACAATGCTACTATCTCCTTTTCCACACTTGTGCTTTAAAGTAGCACCATGATCTTCATGATAGCGAGTCTCCTATGTTGTCAATTGCATATACTAGTGGGAATTTTTCATTATATAACTTGGCTTGTATATTCCAATGATGGGCTTCCTCAAAATGCCCTAGGTCTTCGTGAGCAAGCAAGTTGGATGCACACCCACTTAATTTCTTTTTGTTGAGCTTTCATATATTTATAGCTCTAGTGCATCCGTTGCATGGCAATCCCTACTCACTCACATTGATATCTATTAATGTACATCTCCATAACCCGTTGATACGCCTAGTTGATGTGAGACTATCTTCTCCTTTTTGTCTTCTCCACAACCACCATTCTATTCCACATATAGTGCTATGTCCATGGCTCACGCTCATGTATTGTGTGAAAGTTGAAAAAGTTTGAGATTACTAAAATATGAAACAATTGCTTGGCTTGTCATCGGGGTTGTGCATGATTAAATACTTTATGTGATGAAGATAGAGCAACAGCTAGACTATATATTTTGTAGGGATAACTTTCTTTGTCCATGTTATTTCACTACAAAAAAAGACACATCCGTGACATTTTGGGCCGAACGAATTTTTTTCCTATCATACATATGACACTTCTATGACGATAATTGTGACAAAACCCGGTATCATCATAGATGTGGTGGGCTCCTACTTCTATGACAAAAAATCATGACAGAAATTGGGCTTTTCGTACTGGGCGGGCCAGAGATGCAGCTGCATGACATTCTTTGGGCCGTCCATGACAAAAAAAACCGTGGTAGAAGCGAGAGGGAGGAAAATTTTGGGGATTTGCCGGTTACGGTGGGAGGTCAGGGGCGGAGTGATGCACGTTTCTCTTATACACGTATGCGCGTGTGTGCGAGGCGTTGGCTCTAACTGAACCCGAGTGAGGCGTTGGGCTCTAACTGAACCCGAGCGATTGCACTGCAGGCTACGCGTTATTGAACCTGAGCGATCGATCGATGGCTGTTAACTAAACCCGATGGAGTGATTCCTTCGCTACTGCTGCTAACTGAAGCCGATCGATGCT
>NC_041383.1:766986968-767089686 GCF_002162155.2 Triticum dicoccoides | reverse complement strand
TTCGTCCGTTTTGCGGTACGCCACACCCCTCCCGATCAACAGGACCCCCGTTTCGACCGTAGGAGGTCCGTTTTGCGGTATGCCACACCCCTCCTGATCAACAGGACCCCCGTTTCGACCATAGGAGGTGTGTTTCCTCCGTTTTGCGGTACGCCACACCCCTCCCGATCAATAGGACCCCGTCTCGAACGTAGGAGGTCCGTTTCCTCCGTTGTGCGGTACGCCAGGCCTCGTTTCCATCACCTGTTCTGTCCAAGCCCTCCCGATGAACACGACCACGCATTCCGTTCTGACCCAGCCGGTTGGCTCCCATGCGTTCCGTTGCCTCCCGATGAACACGACGCATTCCGTTGCCTCCCCATGAACACGACGCATTCTGTTGCCTCCCCATGAACACGACGACGATGCTGTTTCTCCGTTCCGACCCAGCCATGTACGTATGCGCGAGTAGGCGTTCGAGACCCTGCCCGTATGTAGGTACGTGGCCATATTTTCTTTCTTGCACCCTCGCCGTTGTACGTACGTGTACATGCTACGTGCGCGCCTCTACTACGACACGTGTGCGCCTCTACATCCACCAGTATGTACGTACATGTTTGTGACCAGAATGACAATGCTACGTACGCTTCGACCAGGTGGGTCCTGACTGTCAGGCACTTCCTTGCCTGCAAGATGTAGCTGGTGGGTCCCAGTAGTCAGGGGGCCAATCATTTTTTTGCCCGGACGCACTTTCTTGCGTGCGAAGATGTAGCTGGTGGGTCCTAGCAGTCAGGGGGGCGAATCGTTTTTTTTTTGCACGGACGCACTTCCTTGCGTGCGAAGATGTAGCTGGTGGGTCCCAGCAGTCAGGGGGCGAATCATTTTTTTGCCCGGACGCACTTCCTTGTGTGCGAAGATGTAGCTGGTGGGTCCCAGTAGTCAGGGGGAACTTTTTTTCACGAAATACGGTGGCCCGTCCGGTGGGTCCCCGCTGTCAGGTGGAGAAATCATTATTTTCCGCGTAATAAGGAGGCACTTCCTTGCTGTGGCCGTGGACCCAGCTGTCAGCCTCTCCACGTACAGTCCACGTCCGATGGAAGTCGTTCCTTGACCACGTTGACCACGCCGCGCCGAGAGCACCACGGCGGTGGACGACGGCGAGGCCTAGGAAGGGGACGACTCGGAGCCGGGGAAGACGCAGCAGTGGATGCCCACGCGAAGAGGAGTACGAGGGTTCACTGGTTCGGCTGCGGTGTGAGGCTGTTGTCGCCGCAGAATAACAGGGGGTGTGGGTGAGTAGAGGGATGGCCTGGCCAGCGGTGGGAGTGGTAGGGGGCGGTGAGGCCTCCACGGCATCACAGCTGGCCACGGGAGGCAAGAGCATGCGGCACGACCGGAGCTTGTTTGGGCGGCTGGAGCCAGAAGACCAGAGGTTGAAAAAGCACTACAACCGTTGGATGAACATCGTACGGTAACAGGATCTAGAATCGTTCATATTGGCTAAGTTAACAAAGCCCTCCGTCCCCGTCAACTTGGTAGGCCCACAAGTCAGCCTCCCAGTATGCTGGGTTCCAGCTGGCAGGGGGAGTATTCATTTTTTTGTGCGTAATAAGGAGGCACTTCCTTGCGTGCGAAGATAGCTAGTGGGTCCGACAAGTCAGCGGGTGGCACGTTTTTTTTTGCGAAATACAGAGGCCCTTCTAGTGGGTCCCAGATGTCAGATGGAGGAATCATTATTTTGCGTGTAATAAGGAGGCATTTCCTTGTGTGCGGCCGTGGACCCAGCTGTCAGCCTCTCCACGCATAGTCTACTTCCGATGGTGTCATTCGTTGACCATGTTGACCACGCCGCACCGAGCGCATCCAGGGTGGTGGACGACGGCGAGGCCCCGGACAGCAATGAGCCGGAGACACTAGTAGAAAACAGAGCTTTAAAACCGATTTGTAAGGGCCTTTAGTGCCGGTTATGGAACCGGCACTAAAGTGTGGGCACTAAAGGCCCCCCCCCCCCTTTAGTACTGGTTCGGCACGAATCGGCGCTAAAGTGCCACCACGTGGCGTGAGCTCGCGCCCTAGTATGGGGGACCTTTAGTACCGGTTGGTGTTACCAACCGGTACTAAAGGTTTTTTTTTTTTGAATTTTTTTTTGAAAATTTTGGAAAAAAAATTCGATTTTTTTTCGATTTTTAATTTTTCTGAATTATTTGATGATTTAGTCTCTAATCACCTCTCTTAACTGCTCTAATGTGGATCACTCATTCCAAATATCTAACTTCCCGACCGGTCACCCATCCCTCTCACTACTCCAGCCCGAGCACGCTTAACTTTCGGGTTCTATTCTCCTTCGTTTCCGAGTCTGCACTTGTTGTTTTCCTAACAATAGTAAGATGTCAATCCTATTAACCCTCAGGAGTTTAGCTTGAGCATGAAGTCACACATTTCACCGTTTGAGTTTGAAACTATTATTCTAAAAAAACAGTAATTATTTAGTAACGCTAATATTTCTTGAATAAGTTTGACCATAGTTTGACCATAGTTTGACCATAGTTTGACCAAAATTCAAAAAATTGAAATAATTATTTAGTAACACTAATATTCTTGAATAATTATGTAGTAACATTAATACTTCTTGAATAAGTAGTTTGACCAAATTTAACCAAATTTTCTTAAAAAAACTAAAATTTGACCATATCTTTTTTTCCTTTTCGAATTTGAGGATTCTAAAAAATTCCAAACAGGCCGTAGGCGGTCTCCATCGGATGCGGATTTTCGTGCTGAATTTTTTGATATATTATACGTTTTTTTCCGACATCGTATGCAAAAGTTATAGCCGTTTCACATTTTCCCTACACTTTTTGCAAAACATGTCCAAATTTAAGTTTTCAAATTTTCCTAACTAGTAGATATAGTAATATAACTACCTCTCGAAGGATTTTATTTTTTGAAGTTTTTATCCTTCTCTTTTGATTTTTTCAAAACTGAAATGGCGAGACATGGGGGAGGGGTAGAGTTTGAAAATTGGCCCCTTTAGTACCGATTCGTGGCACGAACCGGTACTAAAGGCTTGTCCCCTTTAGTACCGGTTCGTGGCACGAACCGATACTATAAGTTAGACCTTTAGTACCGGTTGGTAACACAAACCGGTACTAAAGGGACTCGTGGGGACCCGGCCTGACGCCAGCCTGCCACTACCCCTTTAATACCGGTTCGTGGCACGAACCGGTACTAAAGGCTCAACATGAACCGGTACTATTGATCGCAGCCACGAACCGGCACTATTGATCACATTAGTGCCGGTTTTTTACAAACCGGCACTAATGTGCTTCACATTTGACCCTTTTTCTACTAGTGAGATGGGAAGACGCAGGAGTAGAGTCGTAGACGGAGAGGTGTATGAGGGTTAACTGGTTCTAGTGCGGTGTGGTTCGGCAGTCGGTGGAGAAGAACAGGAGGTGTGGAGGGGTGGAGGGATGGCCTGGCCAACTGTGGAGTAGCGCTTCATAGTGAAGCGTGCTAAGCAGAGCTGCTAGCAGCAGGAGGCGGGAGGTGGTCCCGGCGGCGCTGGAGGAAGAAGACGAGAGATTGCAGATGGATGCCGGTCGTTGGATGTAAATCCAACGGCTAACATGTCAGAATCATTTGTTGACTAAATTGACAACGACTTGCGTTGGCTTCGACCTATTGGCCCACATTTCAGCCTCCAAAAATGTGGCACGTATTCAACCCATTTTTTCAGAATTTATAGTCTTTTTTTGTGCGGTAGAATTTATAGTCAATTTGATCTCTTTTTTTGAATTACAGCCATTAGCTGGGCTGGGTGAACAATTAATGTAGCGTCCATGCGGCCCATTTATTTTATTTCCTAAAAAATTACAGGCCATTTGCACTTTATCTAGATACACGATTTTGCTGGGCTGATTCTAATTATAATGTTGGGTTGGGCCAGCAATGTTATCAAAAAATAAAAAAGGGCTGAGCATTTTGTTATAAATATATTTAAATAATAAGTGATATTATTACATTTGTCCTTAAATCTTACCAAGCTTTTGTACACAATCACTAGGATTTTCGTGCCAAAATAATCCAGGATTTTATTTGTTAAGAAATTATTTTTATAAGTTAATAAGATGTGGGATATTGTTTTCTTACATATGTAAGTATCTGTTAAATATATGATGACAATAAAAATAATATATAATAACATATATTTTTTTTAAATATATATAATATAGTTAGAAGGGAAACATAAGTTGTACCTGGCGTTCCTATTCTTATATAGAAAAATAGAACAGACCTCTGCGTTTTCTTCAAAAAAATACATAAATTGGGCTGCCAAAAATAAAACCTCGGATGGGAGGTCCATAGGCCGGTCGATACATGACGGCCCTAAGAAAATACAAACAGGCCCTCCCATCCGAGGTCGTGGGCTGCGCATGTTAAAAATGAAAGCCTAGACGGGGCAGCCCAAAACCACGTCCAACACTTGCCAAAACTTCGTCCCTCATTTTCTCTGTGTTTCGCACACTCGACATTGTGTGGGCATTTTGACTGTGCATCATATGAAGATGTGCTATGCATGAATGTTGATCATCATGATGTTAACTGGCTGGTAGTTCCATTTTCGACCATGAATAAAACTTCCAACATGATGTTAACCCTGTTTGAAAAGGCCGTGTTAATATAAATGCTCTGCCTCTGAAAGTTGCAGTTTCTTATCTGAAACTGAACTTGCAGTTTCTTATCTGAAACTGAAACTTGTTGTTTCTTCCCGTCTGCACTTTTATACTCCTATGAAACTACATTTTTTTAAGTGCTAAAAATATATCCGTAGAATTCATAAAATTCTTCATATGCTCAATACTGCAAATCTGAAATTCAAAAGACATTCATATATGAAAGTACTCTCAAAATACACAACACAAAACACAATTCACAACTTGCAAATACTGACAACCCTAAGCTCCTCCTGACAATTCACAACCTGCCCGACTATTGGGCGGGGGGGGGGGGCCCTCCTATTCCTCAATGGCAGACAGCCGCCCCGTGAGACGATGTGAACAGCGAGGGAGACGATGGCGGGGAAGCGTCGTCGGGCCAACTGCTTTTCTCCTCTTGAAGTTGGGTTCGGTCGACAAAGACTCCACTGGCTCGCTCTGGCAGGACACCCTCACAAACGGCACCCTGTAGATGCTCGATCCTTCAATCTCTAGTGGATGCTCCATCTGGGATCGATACTCCCACCACCGCTCCCCCACGATTGGATTCGGTGAATCTGTTTGCTCCATGGCCCAGAGGAGCAGCTCTATGTACTCCGGCACGACTCCCTCCGAGAGTATCGCCGCCTTTTCGCTCTATTGCAAATATTTGGCCATGGATGTCGCCGTCGTCGCTAGTTGGTCCTTGTTGTCAAACCAAGACTGTATCTCCAACATCCTAGCTAGCTTCACAGGGTCGCCGTCTATGATCCTCACATATCGGTTGTACTCCTCCATCGATCTACTTCTCCGCAGCACCTTCACTCGCCGGCGGTGGTTTTTGAATGGAAGAGGAGAGGAGCAGCGCTGGTTTTGGATTAGAATGGGAGAGGAGCGACGCTGGTTTTGGACTGGAACAAGAGAGGAGGGGCGGTGGTTTTGAAATGGCATAGGAGAGGAGCGGCGCTGGATTTAGATTGGAACAGGAGAGGAGCGGCGGTGGTTTAAGAGGAGAATTGTGGAAGAGCGGCGCTGGTCTTGGAAGTATTTTGTTGTTGTTTTGTGTATTTTGGGTCAAAGTTTGACCACGTACTGTATGTGACAAGCAAAATGTGAATGCATGTCACCAAAAATTGTGTCATTTGGTTCGTATCTGAATGTACTTTCAAATTATATTATTTTTGCAACGTATAACATATATTTTATGTGCGAAAATCATGGT
Organism: Triticum dicoccoides; assembly: GCF_002162155.2. Taxonomy (NCBI): domain Eukaryota; kingdom Viridiplantae; phylum Streptophyta; class Magnoliopsida; order Poales; family Poaceae; genus Triticum; species Triticum dicoccoides. Next base: position 767,083,791 of record NC_041383.1, on the reverse strand, counting down.
CAATTATGACCCAGAATAAAAGGGAGACTAGTTAATGTGGGGTCGCTTTCTTAATTGAAGGGTAAATTGATTTTGATTTTGATCCAGTCACAGTGCGTCGGCCCTCTCGCCCAATCCTAAATCGCTGCCGCACACTCCTCTCCCTCTTCTCCATTGCAAAACCACCTCCTCTCCTCTCCATCATCTCCATTCCAAAACCACCGTCTCGCCTCTCCCTCTTCTGATCTTCTCCATTGCAAAACCACCTCCTCTCCTCTCCATCATCTCCTTTCCAAAACCACCTCCTCTCCTCTCCATCATCTCCATTCCAAAACCACCGTCTCGCCTCTCGCTCTTCCGATCTTCTCTCCATTGCAAAACCACCTCATCTCCTCTCCATCATCTCCATTCCAAAACCACCTCCTCTCCTCTCCCTCTTCTCAATTGCAAGACCACCGTCTCTCCTCCCATCTTCCAAAGCTAGCACCGGACCACTCAGAACGACATCTATGGAGAGGATGCAGCAGCGAATCAGGCAGATCGCCGGCGGCGACCAGGCAAAGTTAGCCAGGTTGAAGGAGATCCTTAGTTGGTTTGACAATGAGTGGGAGATTTCGAGGACGATGCGGGCCATGTGGCAATGTATGCGAAAGAGCGAGACGGCAGCGATGAGGGCGGCGATGTACATGTACTGCTCGGTGGCAGTCACGCCGCAGTCCTCTGAGTTCATCGAGTATCTCCTATGGGTGATGGAGCAGACAGATTTGCCCGAGGAGACAGTCAGGCGGAGGTAGTGGGCGTACAGGTCGAAGGTCGAGCACCCAGAGGATAACGAATCGATCGAGTATGGTGTGCCGTTCGTGAGGGTGCAGAGCCAGCCGGAGCCACAGGAGTACTCGTTCTCCCACCGCAAGAGGAGGCCGGATGGCGCGACGTCACTTCCCCACCGTTCTCCATGGTTCCCTCGACGCTCGCCTCGTTTCAACAATGACGATAGGGTGTAAGGTAAGCTTCGCACTAACCTAATCTTCCACCTGCTCATGCTTACAATCAGTGTGACAGCTAATGAAAATCATGCTTACAATCAGTCTCCGAGTACTATGCCAATCACCCTAAAATAGCTTTGGACCTTTGGGTCAAAGTTGTGACACAGTGTACAAATAAAGAAAAATAGATTGGTGCTTCTTTCAGAAAAGAGTACTCCCTAGAAAACTGCCAATATAAGCTACTAGTATTTGGTTAGAGGATTTGCTATCGAGAAAGATCCGTACACAGAGAGCGCCGCACGTCCCACTGGTTGTGGTGGATGCCAATGCGTGCATGCAGCATGGTTGGTGTCAGTAATTTTTACTTGGCACACCTCGCACTCTGCATATATGCCGGTTCCATATGTACATTTGTGCAGTTCCACCAAAATGCAGCTGAATAACCCTGTTTGCACAGATAATGAAAAAGCGTGATTACATTATAGTGGCACTAGTTGATGAAACACACAAAATAAATAGAAGAAAATATTGCGATAGTATCATAGTATGCCATGCTGCAAGGGCGAGATGGGCCCTACGACACCTCATACGGTACGCCTCATACTGGACATCGTCCCAAGTCTCCCAGATACACCTTCTGCCAGTGATGAACATCAGTGTACAGCAGTAGTACAAGGAGGCGCCTTGAGACATTCAAATCTCTATTTTTGTACATATCAACTAAAATTAAGCACCCCAGTTTGCAGAAACGCTTAAACATTAACAGTGGGACTAGTTGATGAAACATACTTTAACAAAGAGAAGCACTTTCTTTATCTACATTGGAAATGAAATGATAGAGATGACACTCGCTCTATTTTAACTGTATTATTACTTCATTTTATCAGTGACACTAGGGTCGAGCAGGTGGCAAACAAGGTGTACCGTGCGTCGCAAGGATGGAGGCCGGGGGTGCTTAGACTGGGATGCTGAAGCTGGCTCTTTCAGTCACCAACATGGATGATTCAATTCATGGGACCTTTTGGTGCAGTTCACTTAAAATGAAGCAATGTCCCGTGAGCTAGCAGCTTCTTCAATTTTTTTTAAGAAAAGGGCTCCAGCCCTGGTTCCATTTCCATCAGAAAACGAAACCCACAGAGCTTCTTCTTCATTAGTTGCAATAAAATTGAGCAACAACAAGGCTGGTTGTGAAGCTCATGGAATGCTCAACTATAATTTGGATATCATTTGTGTAGTTCAACTAAGCTCGAGCGTGAAATGTATATCTTTGTTTGCACAAAAAAGGTGGAAAGGAGGGTGACTAACAAGTGATGAAACATGCATCAAATGAAAAGAAGCATGTTCCTTATCTGAATGGCAATCCTACAAGGACAGTAGCAATTTCTAAAGCAGTGGCATTGCTAGATATTAGTGTGGGCATTAGGATTAACTATGACAATCGTTAAATATGACATTACTTTGGGCACAGGAGAGTAGGCGGACCAGGACAGTTGCATTTCAAACGAAAAGAACCAACTTATCTTAATGGGAAATTTTAGCAGGACATGTAAAGAAGTGCCATTGATTCATATTACTGGAGGCATTACATTGAAAACATCATTAGTTTAACGTGTCCTTACTTTTAATAGTGCGACTGCTACATTTTACCAGTGGCATTACATAAGAGTGGCTCGGGGCAACAAACATCAGAACAGGATATCTGGGTTGGTCCCATTTTTGTTCGGTATAGCCACCTTATACTGTGTGAGGCTAGCAAATCTAGTGCTGGACTTACTCTGTTAACTTGTCCCCCAGTCCCCACTTTCTTTCCTTTTTCAACCAATAGATCGGGTTTATATTGAGTTTGTACTGTGTTTCCCTTTATTTCCCTATTAGACCTAGAGACCAGTTGGATAGCCAGTCTCTGCTACTTTTCGCCCCCATTATTTCCTCTTTCGACCAAGTCCTAGATTCAGTAACAAATCCTCCCCCACCCCCACCCCCTTTCTTCCTGGTTTGAACCAAGTAGTAGTAGATTCGAGTGCATGAACTAGTTTTACCTCTTAAACATAAAAAAATTAGGTGGTTTTTGAACAGCCGATCGATCCTATCTACGAGGGGGCCTGAGAAATAGTAAGAGTTACAAATGCAGCGACGTCAGGAGCTCGGGAAGTAGAGCAAGGCCGGTTTCGAAGGAAGTTATACCTGATAGTCGCCGGGGTGTCGCTAGGTGGGTGGTGGGAGGCCGGATCTGCCCACACTACGATAGCGAGGAAGAAGGGGTCGGAGGCCCTCCCTCACCACCGGTGCTTGGGAGAGAACGGCAAGGCAGGCTGATCAGGACGTGCCCAGCAGTGGGTAAGATCCATCGCCGAGGACGACCACGTGAACGTTGCACCTTCTCACCTTCCCCGACAGAGAGGATCCGGCTGGATCTGTGACCAGCGGTGAGCAAAGAGAGAGAGAGAGAGAGTGTGGCCACCGCTGTCGTGTTTAGATCTGGAGAGGCCGAGACAGTGTGAAGAGAGCAACACTAGCAGGCAAGCGCGGAGGCTCCTGCCTATATAGTGGAGTAGTACTTAGTTTTCTTTTGTCTACTGGAGCCGGCTTGACCTCGTCAATGACCGTCGAGAAGTCTTCATGCACGTGTCCCGGAGGCGCAGTTGTCGTCATTTTGATCTGAAGCGCCGGATTATAACATATAACACGAAAAAATGCCACATGACAAGAAATCATAACCTCACTGCCCAAAGGAGACAACATGAATCCCGACAGACAAACTAGACGAGGAACAAAGCTCAAATTAAAGATAAACTCGTAGAAAAGGGGTCCGTTAATAGATGTCCTAATTAACATAGCCGGCTTGACCTAGATGGCAGCCGAGTAGTCACTGTTCGTGCATGTGCCCCCAATGACTAGCCCAACTCAGTTGTCGCTGCTTAACCCTCGCAGTGATTCGAAGCACATGACACATAATTTTGTGAGATGACAAGAAACCTTTTTTTAGATTTCTCACCACAACTACAACCATGTACAACATAGCCTGCACGATATGTAGACTATAGCCAATCCAGGCGTGTCTGCTGGAGTCTGGTCACATGCATGGACGAACTGATCTTCCGTGTCATGCAGGGATCGTCCAGGCACCAACGTAGTACAACACTTCTCTAGTACTATCGCTCGTCTCCCTCTTCTATTAAGTCACCCGACTTGCGGGGCCGGGATGTGTGCCTATGGTCGGTTCTCAATTGCCGTCCCACATGTGTGTGTGAACGCAATATGACGCGCGTTTCATTCGGAGAGCAGCGTGCTAGACCGACCGACCGTCTGGGGTGCGACGCGAACGCGACGGGCATGCTGTATACTCCGTACATGTGTACCGCCGTTTTCTAGACGCTTTGCTCCATGGAGCAGGCGCAATCCATGGATACAAAATTAGTACGTATACTGTATACTATTTAAAAGTAGAGGGCGGGGCTTTTCCTGCCCGGTAGGCGGCGGGACAGTTCCGCCTAGTCGGGTCGACAGAGACGCGAGAAGACAAGGGAGTAGGCTGTTGCAAACGTAGGGCTGTGTGATTTGACAGCGAGTTACTGCTGGACAGGTGGGGCCCCATGATTTTACTTGCCATTATCATTTTAACTACGGCGCTACGACCGGCGTGAGTCTCTCGATTCCTGACCACCTCCATACAGGTGCCTCTCCCAATGCTCCACCATGTAGTAGTAGAGGCTGGCTCTTGCATGAGAGCCCACTTCTCCACTTTTTCCTTGCCTCTCTTTCCTCCACATATGCAAAAATGCCATGTAAAGCACACTATTGTACTTACTTGCTCCTACAGGTGCTTAAGCTTGCCACATAGGCATAAAGTCTGATGTGGCAAGTTAATCAAGAAGAGAGAGACTAGTTTGGTGACCCAAGGAAGAAACAGTGCTAAGCGCGTGTACCTAGGTGAAAAGACAATTTTGAGTCTATAGCTAATTAAATGAAGCAAACTTAGCAACACCATTTCATTGGAAGAGGTCACTCCTTGGCAAATGCAATAAATACTAGTACTCCCTGCGTCCCATTATATAAGAACGTTTTTGACTACACTAGCTAGTGTCAAAAACATTCTTATGTTATGGGATGGAGGGAGTACGAAGAAAGAGATAGAGAGGAGTAAAAATAAATGCACTTATAGCCAACCTTGTCGTAGTATGAGTGACTAAGTGATGACTATGTATGACATGCCAACATCAGATAGCCTAACACACCGTGTTAAATCTCCAAGGTTGCGACCACGCGAGTGACGCGACGGTCGTGGTAGGCGCGACCATGATACGGGCTGCTGGCACCCCTTGGATCTGAGATCAAACGGTCGCATGCTAAGTTGCTGAAAATTTGCAGAATAACCCTCTAGGATAGGATATTCACCCATAGGTCTAGAATCACGCCATGCAACCGTTCGATCTCAGATCTAAGGGCTCTCGGAAGCCCATATCATGGGAGAATGGAAAGCCACTACCCTGCCGTTCGCTCGCTGGCAGTTCGCTCCTACTCATCCCCGCACGTCCTTTAATACTTTGGCGGTTCGCTCCTAGTCGTCCCGTCCATTCACATTATGGCAGTTCCACTAATCCTAACCCTCCTCCCAAATCCATGGTGTCCCAAATCTCCCCGATTGGCGGTGAGTACAAGGTTAGAACCATCACCGGTGATGAGTTCGATGTCATCTACACCCGTACTTCCGCGACGGTGAAAGGATGCCTTTCTCGCTTCAGACGCATGTTCGAAAACTCACATGATGAGTGGGTCGCTGGGCTAGATGTTGAGTACACCACAGTCGTGGGACGAGAGAAGGATCTAAAGGACGAAGAGAGGAAGAAGCCCGCCGTGATCCAGGTTTGCGTACATAACGTTTGCTTGGTCTACCACATATGCCATGCCGATGTTGAGTGCCAGGATTTTAAGAACTTCCTCGAGGACAAAACAGTCAAATTCGTTACTGTAGACTTCAAGAACGACAAAGAAGTCATGCGTCGGATAGGCCTTGTTGTAGGCAACCCCTTCGACCTCCAGAAGAATCGGCTGGTGCCCTCTCGTCAGCCTTCAATGCTGACCCTGGCAGGAGCCATGGTTCATCGTTCGTACCGCAAACTGGAGAAACCTCATTACACGTTTCATCGTCATGCATGGCAGCGAAATGTACTAGATATAGACCACATCCACGTCGCCGCAATGGATGGCAACCTTTGTTTCAATATCTACAAGGGTTGGATGAAGAGCAACACCCAAGTTGGTGGTTCAAGCAAAGAAGTATCGGCCAAGAGGAAGAGGGACAAGGACGAAGTCGAGGATGTGGACGAGGACTCCGAGTAAGGTGGCAGTGTCGTTGCTCATGGCGGTTCTAAACTTCTAATGCAGTGTCTACCAGATTAGTTGCATAGTTTAATTTCAGGTGTGCTTAGTTTAATTTGAGGGGTGTGTTGTGCTGAGCCCCTAGCAGAACTATGTTATGTTTCTTCTCGTTACTTTAACTCTTTACTATGTACATACTAGTACTAGTATTTCTTTAATAGAATTTATCACCCCAATTAAGCACGTACTAGCTTTTTTAATAGTACTATATGCATATTTGGCGACGAGCACTCTCTATATGTACCACCTTTTTTTTAAATTTCAATTTTTGCTCCATGGCACAATCCATCGATAGTACTACTGTACAAAAGTATACATTTTTTAAAAGGCTAGCGTACTGTTCATCACATATATATATATAGCCAGTTAAATTCTCAACCTAGAACGACGTGCATGCCATGTAGTAAACTGATTCGAAGGAAGTATAGTAAAAATGAGGTGATTTTACCGAGCGATCGGCGGGGGAGCATGGCCTATCATGCGGTCCCACGTGTCATGATGTACTAAGGCGATGTGCGTGTCCCTCTTGAGGCAGAAGCAATACTAGTACGTGGTTTGAGATGATGTCGAACCAAAGTGTGAAATAATGGTTGCTTCGTCCGTCTGGGAAGGTGCGACATTGTGATTTGACGTCTCATTGCTCATTACTAATACTGGGCCAGTACGAGTGGGGTGCGTCCCCCCTGCTGTTCTGCACTGTTATTTGGTGCTTGACACGTCGACCCGGTTGCTATATGTCCCACATGTCGGCGACAGGAAATACAGAATTCATGAAAGGGAGCGTCGACGGAGGAGTATACTGCATAATTCATGAAAGGGAGCGACTTAGTTTTGGAAAAATCTGTTTTTACGGAGTACGTACCCACTAGGGTTTATAGGGCTCATATAAAAAACATTCGTTTTTCCGTTTGATAAGTCTCAATTCTACTATACTAGTAGTAGTACCATTACATGTTTGATTTCGAGGTGCGTTAGATCACCCGACGCAAGCAGTGTCAAGAGGAAAGTAACCAATGCATGTACAAGTTCATAGAAATTTAGTGGTCATTCATGCATTCGTTCTAATTAATGCCTTGGTAAACATAACTTCTTGAGAAAAACGAGCATACTGTGCAAACTATGAAATTAATTCGACCACTAACCGTCTACCTTGGTTGGAGAGATTTTGAAATTGAGCCATAAATTGGAAAGGCTCGATTACTATTTGTAGCCTTGTATAGATGCAAAATGTATTTTTTTATAGTGGCCTTGTATAAGTAAATGGAGGGAGTACTAACCAAAGTACGTATGTAGTAGGGACGAGGAGTAAACGGAGGGAGTAGTAAAAATTTCACCTAAGTGATGCCTAACCTTATAGCTAACCTTGTTGTAGTATGAGTCACTAAGTGATGACTATGTATGACATGCCAACATCAGATAGCCTAACGCACCATGTTAAATCTCCAAGGGCGCGACCACGCGTGCGACACGACGGTCGTGGTAGGTGCGACCATGATACGGGGTGCTGGCAGCCCTTGGATCTGAGATCAAACAGTCGCATGCTAAGTTGTTGAAAATTTGCAGAATAACCCTCCCGCGGCAACTGGTAAATTTCCTCCCGCGGGCCGGAGTAGGTTTCTCGGTTTGCATGCGGGTTTAATGGAGGCGAGGAGGCGTGTTCAGCCGGGCGTGCAGTGGACGGCGCAGTACTATTCAATTTGACAACTACAACTAGTATATTATAAAAAAACAAAGAAGAGTAGTAGAGATAGAGATAAGAATAGAGACTAGGGAGGAGCACCGTCTACTGCTTCGTGGGCTACTCCTATGCTCCATTCGGCAGCCGCAACATCCCCTACAGCCACTCCCTCCTGCGCTCCATTCAGCGGGCGCTGTTGACATTTGGGCATCGCACTCTCGCGACCGCTAGCAGCCACGACTTCACCGACGACGACTTCTTCCCCGACCTTGGCAACCTCTTCCTCAACGACATGGGCGACAACCTCAATGCCAATGGTGCTGCTCCTGTTGCACCGTATGTGTTTCTGTCCTTCCTGTTCGAAATTGTGGTAGAATTCACAGGCCCGGCCCTGAGGGGGGGCAGGGGGGCGGCCGCCCCGGGCCCCCGAGGCCGAGGGCCCCCCCAGGACATCGTCCTCTGTACTGGGCTTGGGCCAATGTGCTCTGTATTAGCGCAGATGCTGAGATCGCTCCGAAGCCACGCTGAAAGTTAGGTCGCGGTTAATCAGGGCCTATTCCATCATCGATTCATACTTCCGATCTGACTATCCACGATGCCGCCGCCGGTCCGCTCTTCCTCGTGCTTCTTTGAGTTCTTTCGGCTTTCCATCCGCCGCGGGCATTAGGATTATGAACTTCAATGGTCTTATTGTTGTCATCCGCGGAGACAGGTTGCCTCTCATGGCAAAGCTTCTTCCTGTAGTCGCTGTTACTGCTGCTGCGTGGTTGAAGTCCATGCTCTTGGTGGTTGCCCCCTGATGGAAGGCAAGACTGCATTTTCTCTTCAAATATCTAGCTGATTAATATATTCGGTGTCTACTGTTTGCCGTTTACTGTTAAGTTGGTATTAACTAGCGCAAGTGAGTGTTGTACTGGCAGTACTAACTTACTCATGGTTGCTCACTTTTTGCATAAGAACATCTGACTTGTATACATGTCTTGGAGAACGTAGGTCCAAATATTGATAATGATTTTTCTGCATCACTTGCCTCACTTTTCTTGTCTGAGCACTTCAATCATAGGTTTTCCTTTAGCCATGTCTCCAAGATTTGTTCTCATAATTTCCCAGACACACTTTTAGTTCATTGTTACAATATGACCATTGATAATCAAATGATTGTACATTACCTAAGGATATACTGTACTAGAAAATTATTAGTTTGTGACTGTGCCATAATAATTAGTAAAATTATATTAGTTGATCTTGTATGTTGTGTGGCTTTGTAACTTTGCCCGATCATATCAATATACTTACATATATTGACTATTTTTGTACGTATACATTAAGGGGCCATGTTTTAGTTTCGCCCCGGGCCCCCGAAATCTCAGGACCGGCCCTGAGAATTCATGTTTCTAGTCTGTGTCCTAGACTCGATCTGTTCATCTACTATGCTAGTCCGCATGATTAGTTTAATCTCTGTTATAGACATCATGATTTATTTTGTAGTAAATCTCGTAGTAACTTGCTCATATATTCAACTGGCGGAACGTCCCCTACAGCCACTCCCGTTTCATGGACGGTGAAAGAACATGTGGTGCCCCCATGTTTGGTTTTGGTAATTGATGACAATATCTATGGACTAATGGTTGTCTTGAGTTATATTTGAAGGATTTGTCCATAGGATTTTCTTGAAGTCCATGTGTTGGTTTCAAGGAGTTTATGAGTTGACCAAGGTGCTATTAAGGAATTATCCAAAGATTGGTCATGCAAGTGTTGAGCTTATTGCAAGCATGTCTTGAAGAAGAAGGTTGTGTGATCATTCATGTTTACCTTCAATACATCATCCAAATGAAGAGAGTTGCAAAGATTTAAGGTTGATCAAGACTAAGTCAATAGTGAATCAAGTTGATCAACTCACAAAGCGTAGAAGATGTACCGAGAGGGATCAAGTGATCCCATGGTATGGTAAGCATTGTCCATTGCACTTTGTGTACTAACCCATGGTCTATGTGAGAGTTCTATGTGGGGTTAGGTACGTATCCATGGGCTTGCATCAAGAGGAAGATATCATACAACCCATGGAAAGGATGACATCAAGTGGTGATCGTCATCAAGATTGCCGTGTGCAAGTTCAAGCGGAGCATCACGAAGAGATCAAGTTCTTGAATCTTTCCATCCATTGTGGTGTCAATGGACTTGTGAAGATGAGCAGAAGAGTGGCTCACACATAGTGGACTATGGGGGAGCAATCATCTAGTCTTCATCGAGCCAACGCAATCAAGAAAGGTGGTCCATCTTGAGGGAGTCAAGATCGTCATCATCTAGCTCAAGTGGACCATGTGCAAGGCAAAGGTTTGCCCTTGATAGGTTTTCTATTCTACCGGTCTCATGGTGGTAGTAGGGAGACCGGGTTATATGATCGTTTGCCGTACTATCAAGGAGGGCTCTCAAGTTGGTAGCTTGATCGTATCGTTAGTAGAGAGCTCAAACCCTTGCATCCTTGCATCATGTTTCTTGGTTCTTGTTTGGTTCTCTTTGTGAGTCTTAAAGCTTATGGTCATCTTGATGACAAGCTTGAATTCATCGAAAACGGAGTTCACATGCGTCTTGTATGATGTTTTCGGTGTTGGAGGTTTTACCGATCTTTTACGAGGAAGGGTTCTCACCATTTTCCTTTGAGACTTTTCTCATTTGCTTATTCTTGATATTTCTATCAAGATTTTGTTAGCCCATGTCGTTAGCTTTCCAACAAACTTGGTTTCGTTGAATTCGGAGTCCGTTTGCAAAAGTTGTGGCTGTTTTGGTAAAGGCTGCAGCGGTACTACCGCGACTAGAGCGGATGTAATTTTTTACTACCGCTCCAGAGCAGTACTACCGCGGCTCCTGAGCGGTAGTACCGCCCCAGAGCAGTACTACCGCGGCTCCTAAGTGGTAGTACCACTCCGGACCAAAATCTCGTGTTTTGCTCAGTGGAAGTAGGCACAGAAGTATTTTTTTAGTACCGCTCGCAAGCAGTAGTACCACTACCATTTGCAGTAGTACCGTGAGGTCGAGCGGTAGTACCGTGAGGACGAGCGGTACTACCGCTCCGAAGGTTCTTTTGGCCTTTTTGCCTCCTCGCTGTTGTGTTTCGAAGGGGTACTACCGCCCTAGCGGTAGTACCGCTCCTTGGAGCGGTAGTACCGCTCTGTGCGGGTTGTGAGCATAACGGTTGGATTCGGGAGCTGCTATAAAAGGGGGTCTTCTTCCCCATTCAACCTTATCCTTTGAGCTCGTGTTCTTCCCCCATTGTTGACCTTCTTCGAGCTTGCTAACTCTCAATCCCTCCATGGATTCTTGCTAGTTTTTGAGGGAAAAGAGAGAGGAGATCTAGATCCACATTTCCACCAATCACTTTCTCCTCTATGTGAGGGGAACCCCTTGGATCTAGTTCTTGGAGTTCTTGGTGTTCTCCTTCTTGTTCTTCCTCTCATTTTCCTCCCTAGCATTAGTGGCTTCGGTGGGATTTGAGAGAGAAGGACTTGGGCACTCCGTGTGCCCTTGCCATTGCATTTGGTGCATCGGTTTGAGTTCTCCACGGTGATACGTGGAAGTTACAAGTTGAGAAGCTTATCACTCTTGGGGGCTTGGTGCCCTTGAGCTTGTTCCTCTTGGGTGCTTGGGCGCCCTAGACGGTTGGTGGTGTTCGGAGCTCAATCATTGTGGTGTAAAGCTCCGGGCAAGTGTCGGGGGTCTCCAATTAGGTTGTGGAGATCGCCCCGAGCAATTTGACGGGTACCGGTGACCGCCCCCAAGGGTTGCCAAAGTGTACGGGTTCGGTGACCGCCCCCAAGGGTCGCCATTTGTACGGGTTCGATAACCGCCCTCAAGGGTCCCTTAGTGGAATCACAACATCTTGCATTGTGCGAGGGCGTGAGGAGATTACGGTGGCCCTAGTGGCTTCTTGGGGAGCATTGTGCCTCCACACCGCTCCAAACGGAGATTAGCATCCGCAAGGGTGTGAACTTCGGGATACATAATCGTCTCCGCGTGCCTCGGTTATCTCTTACCCGAGCCCCTTTACTTATGCACTTTACTTTGTGATAGCCATATTGTTCTTTGTCATATATCTTGCTATCACATAGTTGCTTATCTTGCTTAGCATAAGTTGTTGGTGCACATAGGTGAGCCTAGTTGTTTTAGGTTTTGTGCTTGACAAATTAACCGCTAGGTTTATTCCGCATTTGTTCAAGCCTAAACCGTAATTATTTTAAAGCACCTATTCACCCCCCCTCTAGGCGACATCCTCGATCTTTCAATTGGTATCAGAGCCACGTCTCTCTTTGTTAGGCTTAACCGCCTAGAGAGTAAAGATGTCGACTAGGGGATTAGGATTCTCTAACACTCTTAGTTTCGATGGCACAAATTTTGATGTTTGGGTAATTCACATGCTTAATCTCTTTAGGGTCATGGACCAAATTTAGAGCAAATTGTAGATATGGGTTTTTCTCCTCCAAATGATCCCCAAAGATTATCTTTAGAGGATGAGAAAAACTCTTATCTCAATGCTCAAGCTTCTAATGTGCTTTTTGATGCTTTGAGCAATGTAGTTATATTTCAACTCATGTCGTTCCGAGAGTCTCATGAGTTGTGGACGAAGCTTCAAGATAAATATGGTGTGTCCAGGATTTGTGGGGATGATTGTTCTCCCTCCACCTCCGGTCGTATAGTCTTCTCAACTTCTTCTAGTTCACCTACATGTGGTTTGCCACAAGGTAATGACATGGTGAGTAGTGTTGGTCATTGCAATGATAATAGTATGCTTATTGTGGATGATCCTTCATCACTATATTATTGCAATGCTCCTTCTTTGGGCTTTAACATGTCAAGCACTCCAAATGTTTCACATGCTTGTGTTGATAGTCCTTGCATATCATGTAGAAATTGCTTGACTAAATCTCATGATGATATGCTTGCTATGTCTTGTTGCCATGATAAAAATGCATCTATTTCCTCGAATTGTTGTGCTAACAATGTAGTGGAAACCGAACACTCCATGGAACAAGATGTGGTGTTTAATGGTGCCTCAAGGGATCCTACATCATCATCTATTGCTTTTTGCCTTATGGCTAAGGCGTCAATGGTATCTCCTACCTTGTACCCCAATATGTCTCTTGATGATGATGTTGATGCTAATGATGATGAGGATAATGATGAAGAGAATGATAATGTTGCCTCCTTAAAAACTAAGGGGGAAATGATTTTAAAGCTCTTCATAAAAATAAAATTGCTTGTTCCAACTTCATGGAAATAATGTCCATTGCCATTGATGGCAAGAAATACATTGAGGAGTTGGAATCTCATCTAGAGGAGCATGAGGCCACCATTGATAAAATGGAAGGTCATGGGCGTGATTACCCTAATGAGATTGCGGACCTCTCTCAAGCTCTTGAACTTGAACAAACCACCAAGGAATCTCTTGAGGAGACTTTTGCTCTAGAATTGTCTAAAGTGAAGGAATCTACTGATAGAGCTCTTAAGGTGGCCAATGTTTTTGAAACTAAAAATGCTAAGCTTGAAGTTGCTCATGCTAGACTCCTTGAGGATTTTGAGCACCTCAAAAATGGCTCAAGGGTCATCAAGGATGAGCTCATCAAACTCACCGAGTCTCATGCTCAACTTGAAGCTTCTTATTTAAAAGATCTTGCCAAGTTGCCTTCTCCTCTTGTTGTTAATGATGATGCTTGTGCTACTAATTCTATTACTTGTGAAGCATCCATTTTGAAGGAAAATGTTGAGCTACGGGCTCAACTTGAGGTGCTATCTTGCAATTATGGGAAATTGGAAGAAAGTCATGAAAAGCTCTCAAGCTCTCATGATGATCTTCTAGTATCCCATAGTGTGCTAAAGATAGCTCATGAGGCCATGATTGCTAAGGTAACATCTAGTGAGCCTCATGTGGATACTAGCACTACTTCTAGTCAAAATAGTATATTGCCATGTGCTAGTCCTTGTAATTCATCTACTCACAATGTTGGTACATCTTGTGATGAATTGCTTTCCTTGCTTTGTTGCTATAACGATGAAGCTTATACTTCCTCTAGTACTTGTGTTGAGACTAACCATGTAGAGGAAATCAAAGAGCTCAAGGCCCAAGTCACTTCTTTGAAGAAAGACTTGGAAAAGTGTCATGAAGGGAAGGCCACACTCAACAATATCTTGAGTGTGCAAAAATCCCCCAATGACAAAGGTGGACTTGGATTCAACTCCAACAAGAAGAAGAAGTCCAAGTTGAACAAGAAGAAGGGCCAAGAACAAGTCAAGAATTCGGCCAAGATTGTTTGCTTCAAGTGCAAAGTCGAAGGGCATCATGTTAGATCTTGCCCATTGAAGAAGAAGGCCATTAGTGTCAAGCAACAAGGGAAGAGGGCACAAGTTCAATCTCATGCTCAACATCAAGTTGAAGAAAGGCCTCTTCCCAAGAAGACTCAAGTTAATGCTTCTCAAATTGAGAAATCAAGTGAGAAGAAAGTGAAGAGTAGACGTTGCTACTTATGTCGTGAGAAAGGTCACGTCGCTTCTTCATGCACTAGTGGTAACTTATCCAACCCAATTATTATTGATGATATCTATTCTCTTGGTAAGGATAAGGTTGGCAATGTGTTTGCCAAGTTTGTTGGTACTCAAAGTGGTGTCAAGCAAAGAACCATTTGGGTAACCAAACCTATTGTGACTAACCTCTTAGGACCCAACTTGGTTGGGGACCAACAAGCTCAAACTTGATCAATAGGTGTTGTTGGAGGGCATTGGAGACTTGGCTACATTATGAAGAATTAAGGGGACTTCATCACTCTTATTTTCTCAAGCCAAGTCAATTGAATCATCAAGTTTATATCTTATATGCAATGTGCCTCCTTGCGGTAACTTGTACTTAAAATTGCTTACATTGAAAGTTACTTGACCCCTTGCATGTTTTGGTTTTGTTCCTTGCATGTGTTTGTATATGTTGTGATTCCAACTTGCTTATCTTGAGCAATCAAGTATGTGTGTGTTGGTTTGCACACCATGTACGTGTGTGTCGTGCGTTGAGACTTTATGCTTCTTGTTTGTATCCTAGTTGGCTCATGTGAGAGATTAATGGAACATCCCATTTTGGGGGAGTGATGTGCTTTGTGCACCTCACAATCCTATAAATGTGTGTACATGAGGAATACCATCTAGGATTGATATTACAAGTTTATCTAGTCGCTAGGTGGTATATCTCTCAAGAGAAATTTAAATTCTAAATACTCCATTAATTATCTCTTGTTTGTTCCTCTTATTGCCTCTTGTTAAGTTCTTATTGGTATCACATTATGGGGGAGTAATATGCTAAGTGCATATTACAAGCCTAGAAAATGTGTACATTGGGATATTGTCACCTAGAATTGATATTGTAGATTATCTTGTTCCTAGGTGGCATGTTAGCTCTACAAGTTGCAATTTGCTTGTGTTTGTTGTGAAGATGATGTTGGATGTCCTTGTTATCTACCACCGGGAATTATTTCCAAATACTTCTTGTCTTTTGACAATTGGTAGTCACTTATGTGTGGTAGAATTTGTTGATCATCTTTACTTTGGCTTTTGTTTTTTTTCCTTTTCTCTTGCCAAGGTTTGTGTTAACTCCAAGTGTCTTACCTACCACTTGTGGATCTTGTTTATTTCTTGTTCTTGTCTAGTGTTTTCTAGATATAGTGAAATTAGTGATCCCACCTTGTGCATTTTGTATTCAAATGCAAATCCTATATAATGCACAACTCGTGGGGGAGCTATCCTATTTTCTTTAGAACACTCTTCTTGTGATCCTTATCAAGTGTGTTTTGGTGGAAGGCAAGCCATTTCTTTTTGGTATTTTGTGCCATCATGAAACTTTGTTGAGATCCTGGTTTGTTTGGAACCATCCTCTCTTTGGGAGTTTGACATCTTTAGTTTAGTGTGTATCAATGGATATCTCATTCCTTGATGTATCTTTAATGATATCTTCCAAGTGATGATTTCTGCATTTGGTATCCTTTTCACTTGGCATTTCTTTGTTTTTGGTTTCGGGTTTTGAAAGTCTTGAGCATGCATGTTTACTTCATGTATTTCATTTGGCATGCTTTCTTTCTTTGACTCAATATATAGGGGAAACTCCACCTAGTCTCAATTTGGATGAGATGTGCATGAAATTCATTTTCATATCTATATGCACATATTTATGTGGAGTTTGTCCTATGTATTGGTGTTTCTAACTATTTGGTCCCGATGAGTTTGGGTACCGTTTAGTTTGTTTTGTTCTTCTAGGAACATTTGGAGATGCATTGGATGCTCGGCTCACTCACAAGGAAGGTGTTGTCACCATGTGCATATTGGAGTCAAGCTAGGATGATCAATGAACTACTATCTACCTTCGATTGGTATCTACTACATCCTTCCAATGATATCTCGGTAACAAGTATCTATTCATGCTTTCTCCTCTTGCATTCAACCTTGTGTAGGTTGCATCTTGGCATGATTTTCATTTCATATCTTGTGATACTTGTTTCCTTTCTCAAAGCATCCCAACGATGATCTCTTGTTGCTAGTTGTGATGCCCTTGATGGATGTGTGTTTGGACTTCATTTATATACAATAAGACCATATCTAGCCAAGTGCTATGCTTTCAAGCAAATATCTTATTGGTATATTTATGACTTCCTTGTGGATATCTTGTTCCTTCGTGTTGTAACTATTTCGGGTGTACATTCTTCTTTGTAGATATATATATCATCATGATTTCGTCTACATAGAACCTTATACACTTGAGAGAAATTACATCTCTAGTTGATATCCTTTCTTTCACGTCCACCTTGTCTTTCTTATGTTATTTCTTTGGTGGCTCCGTGAAAGCTTTTGCCTTGAGTGCGTGTCCTCTATCGTTGCATCTTGATGCACTGTTGTGTGGTGAAGATTATTTTCCTCGTGCTTATCGTTACGAGGCTTTTGCCATCTTAATTGGCATCCCTCGTCTTGATGAGGCTTTCATCTTCTATCTTCACCACGGGTTGTCACAAGCATAAGTTCTTTATATGCTTATTAGTAAGCTTGTGAACCCATTTGCTAGTTGTGTGTGGGAATGACAGGCCTTGCACCGTGTGCCTCATTCTTTCAAGACTATGTTGATAATTAATGCTCATCCTAATTTTAGTCTTCTCAAGTGCTTCGCCATGACTCACACACA
Source organism: Triticum dicoccoides (assembly GCF_002162155.2). NCBI lineage: Eukaryota > Viridiplantae > Streptophyta > Magnoliopsida > Poales > Poaceae > Triticum > Triticum dicoccoides. The sequence goes on along the minus strand of NC_041383.1, from coordinate 767,066,570 downwards.
TCATTTTGGTTGAGCCCATTCTTAAGTTGCCTCTTTTACTTGTTGCTCAACCATGTGTTTGTTGCAAGTACTAGGCTTTTTTTCCTATATGCTCACTTGCACTTGTTGTAAGTTTCTATTGATTTTGGGGGAGCTATGATCCTATTTTGTGCACTTTGTATCCAATTACAAAACATTCTTTTTTGTGCACAAATCATGGGGAGCCTCTCTAGTTTCTTTAGAACACTCCTCGTCTCATATCATAATATCCTTCATTCATGTGGCTCATAGGATCTTTGGTCTAGTTGGTTCAATTGATATCCTCTGATTGCTTGCTTCAATTGGTATCTTTTGATTGCTTGATTGCTTGTTTCTCTCTTTGTTATGTCTTTGTGGCATATCATTCTTTTGCAATCTTTGGGCCTCAATATAGTTTGTGTTCCTCCAAGTATTAACCGTTGGATATGTGTATTGCATTCCACTCTCTTGTTGAGAAATACACAATTTATGGAGGACCACAATTTATATTGGTCTTCTTAGCTTTTCGCCCATTTTGGCAATCGATGCCAATGGGGGAGAAGTTTCAAAGAGTTTTGTGGAGAAGTTTAGAGAGTTATCTCCTCTTGCTTTGGTTTTGTTCCTTAGCATTGCATCTCATACGCATGCACTATTGGTTATTGCATTGCATAGTGAAGCATAATTCCTTATATAAACTCTCTTGAAAGTGATTGTCATCAAATACCAAAATGGGGGAGATTGAAAGAACATGCGGTGCCCCCATGTTTGGTTTTGGTAATTGATGACAATCTCTATGAACTAATGGTTGTCTTGAGTTATATTTGAAGGATTTGTCCATAGGATTTTCTTGAAGTCCATGTGTTGGTTTCAAGGAGTTTATGAGTTGACCAAGGTGCTATTAAGGAATTATCCAAAGATTGGTCATGCGAGTGTTGAGCTTATTGCAAGCATGTCTTGAAGAAGAAGGTTGTGTGATCATTCATGTTTACCTTCAATACATCATCCAAATGAAGAGAGTTGCAAAGATTTAAGGTTGATCAAGACTAAGTCAATAGTGAATCAAGTTGATCAACTCACAAAGCGTAGAAGATGTACCGAGAGGGATCAAGTGATCCCATAGTATGGTAAGCATTGTCCGTTGCACTTTGTGTACTAACCCATGGTCTATGTGAGAGTTCTATGTGGGGTTAGGTACGTATCCATGGGCTTGCATCAAGAGGAAGATATCATACAACCCATGGAAAGGATGACATCAAGTGGTGATCGTCATCAAGATTGCCGTGTGCAAGTTCAAGCGGAGCATCACGAAGAGATCAAGTGCTTGAATCTTGCCATCCATTGTGGTGTCAATGGACTTGTGAATATGAGCAGAAGAGTGGCTCACCCATAGTGGACTATGGGGGAGCAATCATCTAGTCTTCATCGAGCCAACGCAATCAAGAAAGGTGGTCCATCTTGAGGGAGTCAAGATCGTCATCATCTAGCTCAAGTGGACCATGTGCAAGGCAAAGGTTTGCCCTTGATAGGTTTTCTATTTTACCGGTCTCATGGTGGTAGTAGGGAGACCGGGTTATATGATCGTTTGCCGTACTATCAAGGAGGGCTCTCAAGTTGGTAGCTTGATCGTATCGTTAGTAGAGAGCTCAAACCCTTGCATCCTTGCATCATGTTTCTTGGTTCTTGTTTGGTTCTCTTTGTGAGTCTTAAAGCTTATGGTCATCTTGATGACAAGCTTGAATTCATCGAAAACGGAGTTCACATGCGTCTTGTATGATGTTTTCGGTGTTGGAGGTTTTACCGGTCTTTTACGAGGAAGGGTTCTCACCATTTTCCTTTGAGACTTTTCTCATTTGCTTATTCTTGATATTTTTATCAAGATTGTGTTAGCCCATGTCTTTAGCTTTCCAACAAACTTGGTTTCGCTGAATTCGGAGTCCGTTTGCAAAAGTTGTGGCTGTTTTGGTAAAGGCTGCAGCGGTACTACCGCGACTAGAGCGGATGTAATTTTTTACTACCGCTCCAGAGCAGTACTACCGCGGCTCCTGAGCGGTAGTACCGCCCCAGAGCAGTACTACCGCGGCTCCTAAGTGGTAGTACCGCTCCGGACCAAAATCTCATGTTTTGCTCAGCGGAAGTAGGCACAGAAGTATTTTTTTAGTACCGCTCGCAAGCAGTAGTACCACTACCATTTGCGGTAGTACCATGAGGTCGAGCGGTAGTACCGTGAGGACGAGCGGTACTACCGCTCCGAAGGTTCTTTTGGCCTTTTTGCCTCCTCGCTGTTGTGTTTCGAAGGGGTACTACCGCCCTAGCGGTAGTACCGCTCCTTGGAGCGGTAGTACCGCTCTGTGCGGGCTATGAGCATAACGGTTGGATTCGGGAGCTCCTATAAAAGGGGGTCTTCTTCCCCATTCAACCTTATCCTTTGAGCTCGTGTTCTTCCCCCATTGTTGACCTTCTTCGAGCTTGCTAACTCTCAATCCCTCCATGGATTCTTGCTAGTTTTTGAGGGAAAAGAGAGAGGAGATCTAGATCCACATTTCCACCAATCACTTTCTCCTCTATGTGAGGGGAACCTCTTGGATCTAGTTCTTGGAGTTCTTGGTGTTCTCCTTCTTGTTCTTCCTCTCATTTTCCTCCCTAGCATTAGTTGCTTTGGTGGGATTTGAGAGAGAAGGACTTGGGCACTCCGTGTGCCCTTGCCATTGCATTTGGTGCATCGGTTTGAGTTCTCCACGGTGATACGTGGAAGTTACAAGTTGAGAAGCTTATCACTCTGGGGTGCTTGGGCGCCCTAGACGGTTGGTGGTGTTCGGAGCTCAATCATTGTGGTGTAAAGCTCCGGGCAAGCGTCGGGGTCTCCAATTAGGTTGTGGAGATCGCCCCGAGCAATTTGACGAGTACCGGTGACCGCCCCCAAGGGTTGCCAAAGTGTACGGGTTCGGTGACCGCCCCCAAGGGTCGCCATTTGTACGGGTTCGGTGACCGCCCTCAAGGGTCCCTTAGTGGAATCACAACATCTTGCATTGTGCGAGGGCGTGAGGAGATTACGGTGGCCCTAGTGGCTTCTTGGGGAGCATTGTGCCTCCACACCGCTCCAAACGGAGATTAGCATCCGCAAGGGTGTGAACTTCGGGATACATCATCGTCTCCGCGTGCCTCGGTTATCTCTTACCCGAGCCCCTTTACTTATGCACTTTACTTTGTGATAGCCATATTGTTCTTTGTCATATATCTTGCTATCACATACTTGCTTATGTTGCTTAGCATAAGTTGTTGGTGCACATAGGTGAGCCTAGTTGTTGTAGGTTTTGTGCTTGACAAATTAGCCGCTAGATTTATTCCGCATTTGTTCAAGCCTAAACCGTAATTATTTTAAAGCGCCTATTCACCCCCCTCTAGGCGACATCCTCGATCTTTCAACCTGGTCGATGCCTCCAAGGAGCCCTTCGTCTACTGCTATGAGTGTCCGATGCCGTTTTGGGGCTCGCCAGCGGACATCGTGCATCACCTGACGCAGGCGTGCGGCGATCACTACTGGCCCTTGGCGAAGAACATCAAGTACGAGACGTGCTACCCGTTCATCGTGCCGGAGTCGCTGGAGGATCAGCCGCCTGCTAGTCTCGGAGGAGGACGGCAACGTCTTCCTCTTGATCGTGGCCACCGGCGAGGCCCGCGCAGGTCGTGGCCACATCTCTGTAGTGTGCGTCAGGGGCGACGCTGCTAACGCTGACACTGACATGAGGCCGATGTACGGGTGCGTGCTCACTATTACTACCCCTCAAAGTTATGTGGGCGGCGACACTGGCTACGTCAAGCTGACTTGGACTCTGCCGAGCTGGGACCTTCCCGCCGATGTGGACATGGAAGACGCATGGTATTATTTGACCCCCAACAATGTGCATGGGGACTCCAAGGAGGTTCACCTGGACATATGCATTACTAAGTTAAATGTTGATCATTAGTCTTCGCTCAATGTAATCCGCTGTCTAAGCATGTGGAGACTTCCATGCATGATCTTTCTCTATTGGAGTATCGCGCATGAATAAAAGTGTATCCATTTATGGTTTAGTCTAGAATCTTCCATGTATGAATTTTTACTACAGTACCGGTGAAAGACTTATGATGAACCATTTCCTGCAAAGCACAATAAGAGTTAATTATTCACAAGTTTTGGATGCAAGTTGAATAGTTGAACGCTTTTGTTTGCAAAAGATACCTTTTTATCTATTTCACCCAGATGTTTATGAGCTCTAGAGATGAAATAATATCCGAAGAAACCTATCGATACCTGTTATACATGAGATGACCCCCACATCCTTTGTCAAAATAAACAACACCCCGATCAATGCATTTCACTCTTTCATGCAACGGACGGGCACCTTACTTGCTCCTACAGGTGCTTAAGCTTGCCACATAGGCATAAAGTCTGATGTGGCAAGTTAATAAAGAAGAGAGAGACTAGTTTGGTGACCCAAGGATGAAACGGTGCTAAGCGCGTGTACCTAGGTGAAAAGACAATTTTGAGTCTATAGCTAATTAAATGAAGCAAACTTAGCAACACCATTTCATTGGAAGAGGTCACTCCTTGGCAAATGCAATAAATACTAGTACTCCATGTGTCCCATAATATAAGAACGTTTTTGGCACTACACTAGTGTCAAAAACATTCTTATATTATGGGACGAAGGGAGTATGAAGAAAGATATAGAGAGGAGTAAAAAAAATACACTTATAGCCAACTTTATAGCCAACCTTGTTGTAGTATAGAGGAGTATGTATGACATGCCAACATCAGATAGCCTAACGCACCGTGTTAAATCTCCAAGGGTGCGACCGCGCGAGCGACGCGACGGTCATAGTAGGCGCGACCATGATACGGGCTGCTGGCAGCCCTTGGATCTGAGATCAAATGGTCGCATGCTAAGTTGTTGAAAATTTGCAGAATAACCCTCGAGGATAGGATATTCACCCATAGGTCTAGAATCACGCCATGCAACCGTTCGATCTCCGATCCAAGGGCTCTCGGAAGCCCGTATCATGGGAGAATGGAAAGCCACTACCCTGCCGTTCGCACGCTGGCAGTTCGCTCATACTCGTCCCCGCACGTCCTTTAATACTATTGTGGTTCACTCCTAGTCGTCCCGTCGATTCACATTACGGCAGTTCCACTAATCCTAACCCTCCTCCCAAATCCATGGCTTCCCAAATCTCCCCGGTCAGTGGTGAGTGCAAGGTTAGAACCATCACCGACGATGAGTTCGACGTCATCTACACCAGTTCTTCCGCGACGGTGAAAGGATGCCTTTCTCGCTTCAGACGCATGTTCGAAAACTCACATGATGAGTGGGTCGCTGGGCTAGATGTTGAGTACACCACAGTCGTGGGATGAGAGAAGGATCTAAAGGACGAAGAGAGGAAGAAGCCCGCCGTGATCCAGGTTTGCGTGCATGACTTATGCTTGGTCTACCACATATGCCATGCCGACGTTGAGTGCCAGGATTTTAAGGACTTCCTCGAGAGCAACCTAGTCAAATTTGTTACTGTAGACTTTGGTAATGACAAAGAAGTCCTGCGTCGGATAGTCCTTGTTGTAGGCAACACCTTCGACCTCCAAAAGAATCGGCTGGTGTCCTCTCATCAGCCTTCAATGCTGACCCTAGCAGGAGCCACAGTTCATCCTTCATACGGTAAACTGGAGAAACCTCCATACACGTTTCATCATCATGCATGGTAGTGGAATGTTCTAGATATAGACCGCATCCAGTACGCTGCAATGGATGGCAACCTTTGTTTCAATATCTACAAGGGTTGGATGAAGAGCAACAACCAAGTTGGCGGTTCAAGCAAAGAAGTATCGGCCAAGAGGAAGAGGGACAAGGACGAAGTCGATGACGTGGACGAGGACTCCGACTAAGGTGGCAGTGTCGTTGCTCATGGTGGTTCTAATGTAGTGTCTACCGGAATAGTTGCAAAGTTTAATTTTAGGTGTGCTTAATTTAATTTGAGGGGTGTGCTGTGCTGAGCCCCCAGCAGAACTATGTTATGTTTCTTCTTGTTACTTTAACTCTTCAGTACGTACATACTAGTATTTCTTACATTTCATCTTTTAGTTGGTATAGTACTACCACTCATTTATTGACATTATATACATACAATATATATGGACAACATCATATAGCCAGCAGTTTAGTTGTCAAAGAATTTCACGGTGCTTAGTTTTGTCAAAGAATTCCAGGGTGCTCAGTTTTATTTGAGGGGTGGGTTGTGCTGGACACCATTATTGTGACTAGCCTTTTTAATAGTACTATATGCATAATTTGGCGACGAGCGCTCTCTATATGTACCACCTTTTTTTAATTTCAAGTTTTGCTCCATGGCGCAATCCATCGATACTACTGTTGTACAAAAGTATACATTTTTTAAAAGGCTAGAGGGCGGGGCAGTCTAGCTTGGTCGGTTTCACGAGAGGCGAGGGCCTTTGTGATTTGACGGCTCATTACTGCTGGAAGGCGGGGCCTTGTGATTTGACTGCTCGTATAAATGCGCCGACGACCTGATCGAGGAGGAGCAAAGAACCGTGCGGTATACTCAAGTTTTCCACTGGAGTAGTACTGCGACGGAGGAGCACGAAACACGGCAACCCAGTGCCATATGGCGATAAAAAATGATCTAATTTGCTAGTCATCTCATTGTTAGAAATGTTCTATTCATTCCCTCAAAAAACAAAAACCATTGTTCTATTCATGTCTCGCAGAGAACGTGACACGTGCGGCGAAACACCCGAAGCAAAAGATGAAACACAGCAGCAAAAGAAGAAGGAAGATTATCACCCCAAATGATCTAATTCGCCGCGGAGTCGTAACTGCTTCTTCATCGCCTCTTGAAAGTGCAACTATCCCTCGGTGGTTTTGGTAATTCATAACAACATATAACTCATTGAGCTAATGCTATTCCAAGACTATTATTTCAGGAAAGCTCAATGAATGGCATGGCATGGATGATGAAAGTGGATCCCTCAAAATAACAAGGACAAAGGATTGGCTCAAGCTCAAAAGCTCAAGACTCTTCATTTTACATTTTAGTGATCCAAGATCATATTGAGTCTATAGGAAAAGCCAATACTACCAAGGAGGGATGAGGTGTTGCTTAATGAGCCTCTTGCTTCAAGTGCTTAGTGATATGCTACAAATACCCTCAACTACTTTCTCACATCCTCATATGACCTAAACCTAAAGCCAAAATCGGTCACACCGATTCTTTCTATCCGGCGCCACCAAGTTCATATGTCATAGCCACTGCCACAAACCCTAGGCAAATCGGTCTTACCGATAGGGATCTCGGTCTCACCGAGATGGGATTGTAATCTCTCTGTTTCCCTTCGTAATGTTTCGGTCTAACCGAAGTGAGCGATCGGTCCCACCGAGATTGCAATGTAAACTCTCTATTTCCCTTTTGTAACATTTCGGTCTCACAGAAAAGAGCAAATCGGTCCCACTGAGTTTACCTGACCAAGTCTCTGGTTAGCTAAATTACCAAAATCGGTCTCACCGAGTTTGTGTAATCGGTCTCACCGAGATTACGTTATGCCCTAACCCTAACCATATCGGTCCTACCGAGTTGCATGTCGGTCCCACCGAAAACCCTAACAGTCACTAGGTTTACTAAATCGGTCTGACCGAGTGTCACGACCGGTTTTCCGGGTATAAATTTCCAGAAAAAAGACCGTCGTGCTCATCAGCCCCAGGATTACTGTTAGCTGATGAGGCTCCAACTTGATACAGAAATTCCAAGCAAATACAAAATATGTAGTACAAGACCGTTCTGGCCTGTGAGTACAACAAAAGGTTTCTAGTGGTTGATGGCGGAAGCGGGTTGTGAAACATCAGTGTCTATGGGACTCCATTTCCCAACAGGAACAGCTGACCAGGTTAACTCCTATCTTCGCGAGGCTGCTATCTCCATTGTGTGGGTTCCGGGGCTTTCAACATGGTCGCTCCTTTCCGCGCAAGAAATCTGGCCAAGACAATAGCCAGGGACAAGCCAGTGAGTACTTTGAATGTACTCGCAAACATTATGAACATAGGTATAATATAACAATGATGTGCTGAAAATATTTTATGCTCATGACGTCAGTCAAAAATAGTAAATAAAATTCTGATGCGTGCAGGCGGTTATTTATAAAAATGCAATAACATAGTAGTATTAAAATTTATGAAATAAAAAACAAGCAATACCACCGTCGGGCGTCTTAGCGACACCACATAAAGGGCTTTAAAAGAAATGCCACAGTCGGGCGTCTGAGCGACACCACATAAAGGGCTTTAAAAGAAATGCCACAGTCGGGCGTCTGAGCGACACCACATAAAGGGCTTTAAAAGAAATGCCACAGTCGAGCGTCTAAGCGACACCACATAAAGGGCTTTAAAAGAAATGCCACAGTCGGGCGTCTGAGCGACACCACATAAAGGGCTTTAAAAGAAATGCCACAGTCGGGCGTCTGAGCGACACCACATAAAGGGCTTTAAAAGAAATGCCACAGTCGGGCGTCTGAGCGACACCACATAAAGGGCTTTAAAAGAAATGCCACAGTCGGGCGTCTGAGCGACACCACATAAAGGGCTTTAACAGAAATGCCACAGTCGGGCGTCTGAGCGACACCACATAAAGGGCTTTAACATAAACAATCATAGTGAATATCCCGGAGGTAGAACCATCCCAGAGATACTCGATAATAACAATAATATCACGGGTTAGTCAACAATAATAGTAATCATAGTTATCACAAGTCACAAGTAGTAATTCCATTTCTAGTTAACAGTTTCACCTCCGAAGACCGACACTAAGACCGACACCTGACCCATCCCAGACTGTAATCCTTAACCATGGACACGGCTATTAGAATAGGTTTATTCTCTGCAGAGGGTGCACTCTTTACCCACGAGTAACGGATTTCTTTAGTCCATCGAGACTAATTCCGTCTACGGTCTTTTTGTTGAAAACACACCTAACTTGCACACACTAGCTTAACTCACACGTGTCTGGAATCACCCACGACACCTGTCAAGCAAACTCTAAGTGGGGAGGCTACAACCTCGCGTAGCATGGGATCAAATTTATATCGCGCGCTCTAAGGGGTGGCCTCCCCTCTCGGTCCCAACCGGAAACACCCATGCCCCCGGACCAGGTGGCCTGCCTACCAGCTACAACCGGTATCTTCCACCATGGCCTCTCTGTACGGTGTGTGCTAGAAAGAGGTTGACAACTTACTGAACCGTACTCTACTTGCTGTAGAGACGAGTGGTAGTACGAAACAAGTATGGGGGTTACTGGAACAAGACTCGATCTACGGTCGACTCAGGAGGTTTAAGTATTCCCTGCATGATTAGTATAACGAATATATTTCATCCAACAGAGTCACCGCTCATATCACCTTACCATGCCATACCAGACATAACCGTCCCGACGGAGACCGGCGACAAACTCATGCCTACCCAAGGCAGAGGTTTTCCCAGGTTCCTGCCGGTATGCATGCAAGGCACATGAGGGTGATTATCATCACAAGTGTGTTCATTTCCAACAGCATGGAAATCACTAATATGCACTCATGCATATGATCATACTACATGAAATAACAAGTCCTTCGAAATGCGATGGTGTTATAAATGTATCAACAATCACACCAAAATATTATGCCGGGATTCAGAATGCTTGCCTTCAATGTGTGGAAAGGCAGGGTGCACTCCAAAACTTGAAACATTTCTCCTCTCTTCAAAAATCCTATTTTAGCAATATAAAAGAATTAACACATAAAATAAAAACAGCACCAAAAGTTGTTCTAATATTTTTTAAATAAATCTTAAAATAAACTAGGTGAAATTTGAGAGAGGTAGGAAAAAGAATCATTTCATTTGGAGTTGTATTTAAAAAGATATAACCAGTCAAAGTTTTGGTCAAATTCTGTTTTTTTTTAAATAAAACAAAAGAAAACGTTTCAGCCACGAATACGCTTTCTAAGAAGGGGTTACGTACTCGCGAGTTTTATGCTTCCACTTACTCCGCGTGGACCGAGCGGGGGTCACTGACAGTGGGTCCTAGGTGGGCCACTAGTCAGGTTTGACTAGTCTTTCTCCCTCTCCTTCCTCTGTCCCGAGCGGAGGCGGAGCTCCGGCGATCGTCGCCGGCGACTGGCGGCTCCTCGCGGGGCCCCAAGGACGGGGATGGATCCGCCACTCCAGGGCGGTCATCCCGGTGGTCGTCAGGTAGGTGGGGGCGGAGGGAGCTGCCGGCGGCGAGCTTCGCGGCGGAGGACGCTTTGGTGGCGAAGTGGTTTTGTGGCGGTGATGGCTCCCGATCAAAATAAAGTAGGGGGTTGGGTTCCTGGATGGAAGGAGGGGTTCTTGGTGAAGAGAACGGGGAGGGGGAAGCCCTGGTGGCGCCGGAGTGAACGAGACAGTGGCGGCGGCAGGAGTTGCCGGAGATGAAGAAGGCGGCGTTTCCCTGACGATTGCGGGCTATGGGGGTTCCATGGGGTAGCTTGAGGTTGCGTGCGTGCTCAGAGGGGCTCGGGGTCCCTTTTATAGCGCGACGAGGTCGGTTCCGCGGCGGTGGATAAGGCGGCCGACGAACCGCCGTTCTGTAGCTGCAGGGGAATGTGGCGGCGACGAGAGCTAGGCGACACCCTTGTGGATGAGCTTGAGCTGTTCAAGGGGCCAGGTGGCGAGCCGGGGTGGCTTGGGTGGCACTGAATGGCGCAGGGCTGTCGGCCGACGCCGGCGTGCCGCCAAAAGTGCTCTGGCGGTGGCGCTGTAGGGCGCCAGGGCGGGCTGTCGTGTTGTGGCAAGGCGGGGAGTGCATGGTGAGGTTCTGCAGTGTGGGCCAAGACAGGGGCGCGACGCGGCGGCTCGTGTGCGCGGCTGCAATTTGCGTGCTCTGGGCGCGCCCAGCGCACGCACACCAGATGCTCGGCGAAATGCCATGGCACTCCAGAGCGCTTGGTTGGAGCTGGGAGTTAGCAGGTCTAGGCTATGGCTTGCAAGGAGATAAATGGACAAGCTTAAGGGGTCAGAGGATCAGGTTCACACTGCTAACTAAAATCCATGCCAAATCTGACCATGCACTCCAGGTGTTTGACAAAATGCCACAGGCACTTAGGAAAGTCTTGGAGTGGTCAAAAACTCCAGATCAGTGTCTCCTTAGATGCAAGAGAGAGTGGTGAGGTTATTTGGACAAAAGGGGAAACTTGCTAGTGCAAGTTTTGCAAAACTACATTTCTGGACAGGAAATAAATGACATTATTTCATGAACCAAAATTTATCCAATGGGTGCATGCTCCTGGATTTAGGGGTTTGGTAGGGCTGTCTACAAGTAGGAGAAAACACAAGATCTTTGGAGCAAAATTAAATAGGGTTGCAGTAGAAATCACAAGGCTGGACCATAATGAAAAAGAGGTTGATTGACTCAAAATTTTCAAAGAACAGCACTAGGTTTTTGCATAATGTTGAATCATATGCTACTACCAATATCCCATAATTTTGGTGGAGACTAGAAAGAATTATTTAAAAGGGTTGTAATGCAAAATGCACTCTGGACCAGAGAAGGAAAAATTGATGCAGAGCTCAAATTATTACATAAATAAAAGATATTTTTGTATAAAAGTGATTTAAAAACATCACATGACATCTCCAATTTTTGGTTAGAATTTTAGGTGAATTTATCCAATGGTTATAGTTCAAATATGGCCATATAACCTTGAAAAACCATTTCCAAGAAAGTAAAGATCAAGCAACTTAATTATTTAATTAGTTATATTAAATAAGGGAAAGTTTCTCTTGACAGATTAAATAAGTCCAATGACATATTTGGAAAGTTTTCTCTCTGGGAAAAACTCATCATCACAGGGAAGGAAATGATTTAAAAATAAAAATGGAGCTCAGAAATTAAAAGTTTTAATTCCTGGCAAAAATTTTAATTCATTAAAACAAGGCCAAATTTTTGGGGGTGTCACAACACTACCCCCCTTAAGAAAAATCTCGTCCTCGAGATTTGTTAAAAGCTGTGTTAAGAAAATACTACGCAAAAAAGATGTGGCTTTAGTGAGAGGGCAATAAGTGGTGAAAAATCACAGTGTGAAAACTGGTGCTGCGTGGAAAAGTCTACGGTTCAGGACAAAAACGTGAGATTTCTACGCTGGATATAAATTTAGAATAACTTCTAAGTTTAAAAAATACGCTGGTCGCACCCGAGAGCACAGTGCTTTCTCTGGCCGACAGGTGGACCCGGGGTCCACTGTCAGCCTCTTCTTCTCCCTCTGGCTCTTTCTTCTTCCTCTTTCCCGTGCGCTTTCTCCACTGGCGACGCCTAGTGTGTAGGGCATCTAGGCCGTACCGTGGTAGTGCGCGGCGTGCTAGCTGCCGGTGCAGCGTGCACTCACCTCGCGGGCCAGCGCGCTGTCGGCACTGCTCGCGGATTCGACTCTGAACACCGGCGATCGGCGACGAGCGGCGTTGGTGGACTTCGCCCACCGTACACCGAGCTCGAGCTATAAAACGGCCGGGGTGCCTCTCTCTTCTTCCTCACACCTGGCCTCACTTCTCCTCCTCCTCCCTCCATTACTGCTTACAAAAGCTCGGGTTAGGCTCTAATGGCAGAGGCGATGCCGGACTGGTTTGCGATCCTGATATGCAGAGGGCTGGCGACACTGCTGGGGCTCTCTGTGCTCCTGTGTGCGATGATCCTCGACGATCGTCGCAACGCTGCTGCTCGGGTGTTGGCTCTCCGCGGTGGTGGTGATCACGAGGAGTAGATGGGGTGTGCCGGGTGCTAACTGTTGTTAGGGGGGGTGATCAGCTGGATGTAACACCGTTGCAAAGTTTTGCAAACAGTGTATGTGTTCGAATGGTAATGGTTGTGAGTCTGCTGCATGGTGCTGTGTGAAGTTAATAAATCCACGCCGAGAGAAAGTGTAGATGTAGCAACTCAGGGAAAGGAAATCTCACTCAGAATTTTTGCGAGGAAAAATAGTTAATTTAAAGGAGTATAAACCACAACAAAAACTACATACATTAGTAGAAGCCAAATATTTGACTCGTCGTACAAACTCAGGATATCACGCATAGGTCACACACATAAATAAATGTTGCAAATAATGAACACTGCAGCGACGTCTAAAATGGAAACGGTAACTGGACGGGGTCCTGATAAAATGTCTCTGGTACTGGGATACACTCCTCTTCTATCGGAGGCAGTGGATTGACCAGTCGATGTATGCGTCTCTCCGGGTTGGGTCTCAGTGATCTGCCGATGGCAATCTGAGGACTTAAATCTGCGAGGCTCTGGAGATAATCCATCACTCGTTGGGTTAAACGTTCTTGAGCGATGACGCACTGGACAAGGTTGGCTAGGACTGGGTCTCTCTCAATGCGTCCACCGGGAAAAGATGTCACTCCTCCGGGTGCTGCACGGCTCGGGAAGTAATAATATCCTCGTTCGCGGGCATAGGGTACTGCGGATCGAAGGCGAGCAATCGCTTCTTTCGCAGCAGCTTCTATGGCCAAGTGTGGGGTTGGCATAGATTTCCCCACGAAGGAAACTTCCGTTGGATCTTGGTTGGGGTCTACAGGAGGAATGTGTACTGCTGCCCAATATTCCGAGGTGGATGGGGTGATCCTTGATTTGAACAGCTCGTACTGAGGTGGCTGGGTAGAACCCATGGTACTGCGGGTAAAATCCCACAATATTTTGACAAAGCTACCTGGGGTTGCATCTGGGGTTCTCAGATGAATGCTGGGGCTCGGCATGACAGGAAAATGTTGTGAGTGTGGTGCACAAAGTGAGGGTTGCTGGGTAAGGTCACAAGGTGGCCTTTATATAGCAATGGAGCCGGATCGTTTTACCGTGGTGAAAGGTAATAAATTTGCCAGCTTAGCTCCAAAGGTCAGGTTAGTGTCAGAGATACACATATCTCATAAAGAGACGTGTTATTGTGGTTGTCGTCGGGTTGGTTTTGGTAGTTGTGCCCGGAAAAATATGCAACTATGCGCTGACCAAAAATGCAAGGCCACTATTAAAACAGAGGCACAATGACAGGCTGCGTTAAATATAGACGGTCGCACGATTACAAAGTGAGGATACACTGAGACTCGGTACTACTCGTACGGCTTAGTCTACCTCATTTATGTCTAAACGGGCGTGCCTGGTGGATGTCGAGGCTTCTCCACGTGTCTCACTGCCGGGATTAGTCGGAGATGGCGGAGGAACTGCAGGGTCGGGGTAGTGATGATGACCATCGCGGGGATTGTTGGCCACAACCCCGTTGGAGTGTGCTCCCAAAAGGCGACGAAGCACTTCTGGGGTCATCAAAGCATCTCGGCTGATGGCTGGAGCTGATCTCGGGGTCTCGATCGGTTGTCCGAACGACACGACTGGGTTGTCGGCATCGGGCTCGTCTTCTCTTCTAGCTGGGGTTCGACGAACTAGCTCTCCACGAGCTGCGATCAGATCAATGGTGATCTGGTCGAACAGTGCCTCTAGTGCACTTACATAGCGCACTAGGTGCAACAATGCGGGGTCCGTCTCGTGATCTCCGTTGGCAACTTGGGGTGGTCTACCATACCCTTCACGTCTGGGGTAGTAGTGGAACGAGCGACAGTTAACTCTGGGCAACAAGTGCCTGAGATGAACTATAGCTTCTCGAGCGGCTAGCTGGCTGGCTTGTGGCTCGAAGGAAGTTGTTCTTCCGGTGAACCTGTAGGGGCGCTCGGGTGACAGTCCCCTACCATAGATGTGCACAGTGGCCCAAAATTGACGGTCTTCACCGCTCATGGGTCCTTGGTACACAACAAATTCTGGTGGCTCTTCTAACGCATAGGCACGACGGGTGAGGTTTGCGAGTATGGTCACAAAACCTCCAAGGTTGGTTGCTGTGGTTTCATTGTGCACGACAGGGCCAGGCATTGTAGCTTGGTTTGGGGGTAGAGGCTGTGTTGTGCTGTGTTGGGGCTAGCGTGCCCCTTTTTATAGGAAAAAGGGGACGGAGTCTTCCTTCGCACGCTTGCGAGAAAGGACTATTTAGGGGCCAGTCACTGGCGCATGAGCGACAGGTTAGGTTGATAGGTTGGGCACCGACTGCCAAAAGGTGTTGGGTCACTGTGTGGCTATCTTGCACGAGAAGCTTGGCTGGAGTTTGGTTATGGTTTGGTGGGTTGGTTTGCCTAAATTTATTGACCTGGCTAAGATAGGATTAGCCAATGGTCAGCCTGACTCTGATACCAAGTCTGTCACGACCGGTTTTCCGGGTATAAATTTCCAGAAAAAAGACCGTTGTGCTCATGAGCCCCAGGACTACTGTTAGCTGATGAGGCTCCAACTTGATACAAAAATTCCAAGCAAATACAAAATATGTAGTACAAGACCGTTCTGGCCTGTGAGTACAACAAAAGGTTTCTAGTGGTTGATGGCGGAAGCGGGTTGTGAAACATCAGTGTCTATGGGACTCCATTTCCCAACAGGAACAGCTGACCAGGTTAACTCCTATCTTCACAAGGCTGCTATCTCCATTGTGTGGGTTCCGGGGCTTTCAACATGGTCTCTCCTTTCCGCGCAAGAAATCTGGCCAAGACAATAGCCAAGGACAAGCCAGTGAGTACTTTGAATGTACTCGCAAACATTATGAACACAGGTATAATATAACAATGATGTGCTGAAAATATTTTATGCTCATGACGTCAGTCAAAAATAGTAAATAAAATTCTGATGCGTGCAGGCGGTTATTTATAAAAATGCAATAACATAGTAGTATTAAAATTTATGAAATAAAAAACAAGCAATGCCACCGTCGGGCGTCTTAGCGACACCACATAAAGGGCTTTAAAAGAAATGCCACAGTCGGGCGTCTGAGCGACACCACATAAAGGGCTTTAAAAGAAATGCCACAGTCGGGCGTCTGAGCGACACCACATAAAGGGCTTTAAAAGAAATGCCACAGTCGGGCATCTGAGCGACACCACATAAAGGGCTTTAAAAGAAATGCCACAGTCGGGCGTCTGAGCGACACCACATAAAGGGCTTTAACAGAAATGCCACAGTCGGGCGTCTGAGCGACACCACATAAAGGGCTTTAACATAAACAATCATAGTGAATATCCCGGAGGTAGAACCATCCCAGAGATACTCGATAATAACAATAATATCACGGGTTAGTCAACAATAATAATAATCATAGTTATCACAAGTCACAAGTAGTAATTCCATTTCTGGTTAACAGTTTCACCTCCGAAGACCGACACTAAGACCGACACCTGACCCATCCCAGACTGTAATCCTTAACCATAGACACGGCTATTCGAATAGGTTTATTCTCTGCAGAGGGTGTACTCTTTACCCACGAGTAACGGATTTCTTTAGTCCATCGGGACTAATTCCGTCTACGGTCTTTTTGTTGAAAACACACCTAACTTGCACACACCAGCTTAACTCACACGTGTCTGGAATCACCCACGACACCTGTCAAGCAAACTCTAAGTGGGGAGGCTACAACCTCGCGTAGCATGGGATCAAATTTATATCGCGCGCTCTAAGGGGTGGCCTCCCCTCTCGGTCCCAACCGGAAACACCCATGCCCCCGGACCAGGTGGCCTGCCTACCAGCTACAACCGGTATCTTCCACCATGGCCTCTCTGTACGGTGTGTGCTAGAAAGAGGTTGACAACTTACTGAACCGTACTCTACTTGCTGTAGAGACGAGTGGTAGTACGAAACAAGTATGGGGGTTACTGGAACAAGACTCGATCTACGGTCGACTCAGGAGGTTTAAGTATTCCCTGCATGATTAGTATAACGAATATATTTCATCCAACAGAGTCACCGCTCATATCACCTTACCATGCCATACCAGACATAACCGTCCCGACGGAGACCGGCGACAAACTCATGCCTACCCAAGGCAGAGGTTTTCCCGGGTTCCTGCCGGTATGCATGCAAGGCACATGAGGGTGATTATCATCACAAGTGTGTTCATTTCCAACAGCATGGAAATCACTAATATGCACTCATGCATATGATCATACTACATGAAATAACAAGTCCTTCGAAATGTGGTGGTGTTATAAATGTATCAACGATCACACCAAAATATTATGCCGGGATTCAGAATGCTTGCCTTCAATGTGTGGAAAGGCAGGGTGCACTCCAAAACTTGAAACATTTCTCCTCTCTTCAAAAATCCTATTTTAGCAATATAAAAGAATTAACACACAAAATAAAAATAGCACCAAAAGTTGTTCTATTTTTTTAAATAAATCTTAAAATAAACTAGGTGAAATTTGAGAGAGGTAGGAAAAAGAATCATTTCATTTGGAGTTGTATTTAAAAAGATATAACCAGTCAAAGTTTTGGTCAAATTCTGTTTTTTTTTTAAATAAAACAAAAGAAAACGTTTCAGCCACGAATACGCTTTCTAAGAAGGGGTTACGTACTCGCGAGTTTTATGCTTCCACTTACTCCGCATGGACCGAGCGGGGGTCACTGACAGTGGGTCCTAGGTGGCCCACTAGTCAGGTTTGACTAGTCTTTCTCCCTCTCCTTCCTCTGTCCCGAGCGGAGGCGGAGCTCCGGCGATCGTCGCCGGCGACTGGCGGCTCCTCGCGGGGCCCCAAGGACGGGGATGGATCCGCCACTCCAGGGCGGTCATCCCGGTGGTCGTCAGGTAGGTGGGGGCGGAGGGAGCTGCCGGCGGCGAGCTTCGCGGCGGAGGAGGCTTTGGTGGCGAAGTGGTTTTGTGGCGGCGATGGCTCCCGATCAAAATCAAGTAGGGGGTTGGCTTCCTGGATGGAAGGAGGGGTTCTTGGTGAAGAGAACGGGGAGGGGGAAGCCCTGGTGGCGCCGAAGTGAACGAGACATTGGCGGCGGCAGGAGTTGCCGGAGATGAAGAAGGCGGCGTTTCCCTGACGATTGCGGGCTATGGGGGTTCCATGGGGGTAGCTTGAGGTTGCGTGCGCGCTCAGAGGGGCTCGGGGTCCCTTTTATAGCGCGACGAGGTCGGTTCCGCGACGGTGGATAAGGCGGCCGGTGAACCGCCGTTCTGTAGCTGCAGGGGAACGTGGCGGCGACGAGAGCTAGGCGACACCCTTGTGGATGAGCTTGAGCTGTTCAAGGGGCCAGGTGGCGAGCCGGGGTGGCTTGGGCGGCGCTGAACGGTGCAGGGCTGTCAGCCGACGCCGGCGTGCCGCCAAAAGTGCTCTGGCGGTGGCGCTGTAGGGCGCCAGGGCGGGCTGTCGTGTTGTGGCAAGGCGGGGAGTGCGTGGCGAGGTTCTGCAGTGTGGGCCAAGACAGGGGCGCGACGCGGTGGCTCGTGTGCGCGGCTGCAATTTGCGCGCTCTGGGCGCGCCCAGCGCACGCACACCAGATGCTCGGTGAAATGCCATGGCACTCCAGAGCGCTTGGTTGGAGCTGGGAGTTAGCAGGTCTAGGCTATGGCTTGCAAGGAGATCAATGGACAAGCTTAAGGGGTCAGAGGATCAGGTTCACACTGCTAACTAAAATCCATGCCAAATCTGACCATGCACTCCAGGTGTTTGACAAAATGCCACAGGCACTTAGGCAAGTCTTGGAGTGGTCAAAAACTCCAGATCAGTGTCTCCTTAGATGCAAGAGGGAGTGGTGAGGTTATTTGGACAAAAGGGGAAACTTGCTAGTGCAAGTTTTGCAAAACTACATTTCTGGACAGGAAATAAATGACATTATTTCATGAACCAAAATTTATCCAATGGGTGCATGCTCCTGGATTTAGGGGTTTGGTAGGGCTGTCTACAAGTAGGAGAAAACACAAGATCTTTGGAGCAAAATTAAATAGGGTTGCAGTAGAAATCACAAGGCTGGACCAGAATGAAAAAGAGGTTGATTGACTCAAAATTTTCAAAGAACAGCACTAGGTTTTTGCATAATGTTGAATCATATGCTACTACCAATATCCCATAATTTTGGTGGAGACTAGAAAGAATTATTTAAAAGGGTTGTAATGCAAAATGCACTCTGGACCAGAGAAGGAAAAATTGATGTAGAGCTCAAATTATTACATAAATAAAAGATATTTTTGTATAAAAGTGATTTAAAAACATCACATGACATCTCCAATTTTTGGTTAGAATTTTAGGTGAATTTATCCAATGGTTATAGTTCAAATATGGCCATATAACCTTGAAAAACCATTTCCAAGAAAGTAAAGATCAAGCAACTTAATTATTTAATTAGTTATATTAAATAAGGGAAAGTTTCTCTTGACAGATTAAATAAGTCCAATGACATATTTGGAAAGTTTTCTCTCTGGGAAAAACTCATCATCACAGGGAAGGAAATGATTTAAAAATAAAAATGGAGCTCAGAAATTCAAAGTTTTAATTCCTGGCAAAATTTTTAATTCATTAAAACAAGGCCAAATTTTTGGGGGTGTCACACCGAGTTTGTTGATTCGATCCAAGCGAGTTTGGTAAATTGTGTGTAACGGTTAGATTTTGTGTGGAGGCTATATATACCCCTCCACCTCCTCTTCATTCGTGGAGAGAGCCATCAGAACAAACCTACACTTCCAACTTACCATTTCTGAGAGAGAACCACCTACTCATGTGTTGAAGCGAAGATATTCCATTCCTACCATATGAATCTTGATCTCTAGCCTTCCTAAATTGCTTTCCACTCAAATCTTCTTTCCACCAGATCCAAATCCTATGAGAGAGAGTTGAGTGTTGGGGAGACTATCATTTGAAGCACAAGAGCAAGGAGTTCATCATCAACGCACCATTTGTTACTTCTTGGAGAGTGGTGTCTCCTAGATTGGCTAGGTGTCACTTGGGAGCCTCCGACAAGATTGTGGAGTTGAACCAAGGAGTTTGTAAGGGCAAGGAGATCGCCTACTTCGTGAAGATCTACTGCTAGTGAGGCAAGTCCTTCGTGGGCGACGGCCATGGTGGGATAGACAAGGTTGCTTCTTTGTGGACCCTTCATGGGTGGAGCCCTCCGTGGACTCGCGCAACCGTTACCCTTCGTGGGTTGAAGTCTCCATCAATGTGGATGTACGATAGCACCACCTATCGGAACCACGACAAAAACATCCGTGTCTCCAATTGCGTTTGAATCCTCCAAACCCTTCCCTTTGCTTTCTTACAAGTTGCATGCTTTAATTTCTGCTGCCTATATACTCTTTGCATGCTTGCTTGATTTGTGTGATGATTTCTTGACTTGTCCAAAGATTGCTAAAATCTGCCAAACTCTAAAATTGGGAAAAGGTTAAGTTTTTAATTGGTCAAGTAGTCTAATCACCCCCCTCTAGACATACTTCAAGGTCCTACAAGTGGTATCAGAGCTTTGGTCTCCATTTGCTTTGATTCCCATAGCTTTTGGTGGTCATAGCCTTGGTTTCACAACCTAGGAGAGTATGGCGTCTAGCGTGGGAAATTATCACCGTAGAGGTCCTTACTTTGATGGCACTAATTTTGCTAGTTGGAAACATAAGATGAAAATGCATATTCTCGGACATAACCCCGCCGTTTGGGCTATTATTTGTATTGGCTTGCAAGGTGAATTCTTTGATGGGAGAGAGCCGAACTGTTAAGCCAATGCGGAAGAATTGAAGATGCTGCAATACAATGATCAAGCTTGTGATATCATCTTCAAAACGGATTGTGCCCCGAAGAATTCAACAAAATCAGCCGTCTTGAGAATGCAAAGGAAATTTGGGATCTTTGATTGATATGCATGAAGATACTGACTCCGTCAAGGAATCCAAGCTAGATGTGCTCCAAAGTCAGCTTGACAAGTTCAAGATGAAGGATGGTGAAGGTGTCGCTGAAATGTACTCTAGGCTTGCTCTTATCACAAATGAGATTGCTGGCTCAGGGAGTGAAGAGATGACCGACAGATTCATCATCAAGAAGATCCTAAGAGCATTGGATGGAAAGTATGATACCGTGTGCACATTGATCCAAATGATGCCAAACTACAAAGATCTCAAGCCAACGGAAGTCATTGGAAGATATTGTTGCTCATGAGATCGCTCAAGGATAAGGAAGAACTTCACAACAAGTCAAGTGGTGCTTACAAAGCCTCATGTGAAGCCCCCACATCATCAAGTGAGAAACAAACCTACAATGAAGAATTGAGCTTAGTGGTGAAGAACTTCAACAAATTCTTCAAGAGTAGAAGCAAAGAAAGAAGCTCGAAGTCAAGGTCATACAATGACAAAAGATCTTCTAGTCGAGAGCGCAATTGCTATAATTGTGGGAGACCCGGACACTACTCCAATGAGTGTATGACACCCTACAAAAGAAGAGAAGATTCTCCAAAAAGAAGAAGCAAAAGAGAAGAATCACCACCAAGAGAGAGGAGGAGTAGAGATGATCGTTATGAACGAAGACCCTCATGGAGAAGCAAGGATTTGGAAAGGAAGGATAAGTCATCAAGGAGCTACACAAAATGAAGACATCAAGCTCATGTTGGTGAATGGGTATCCGGCTCCGACTCCGACCATCACTCCGAGAGAAGCTATCACTCCGACTCCGAATATACTCAAGATGAAGGTGTTGCTGGTCTAGCACTTGTGTCAACCAACTCCTACGACATATTTGACTCACCAAATGAAGGAATTGGAAGATGCTTCATGGCCAAAGGTCCAAAGGTAACACATCCCGAGTATGTTGATTTCAATAGTGATGAAGATGACTTGCTAGGTGATGATGATTTACTTGTTGACAACTCTAGTGATGAATACTATGATGGAACGTCAACTAATCATGCTAATCAAGATTAAACGAATGACAATGATAAGGAGAAGATTGAGCTTCTAACTAAAGAACTAAACACTCTTAAGTTAGCTCATGAAACTATCTTCGAAGATCATCGAGAACTTTTAAGGGCTCATGAGAAGTTACGCTTTGAAAAGCTCAATCTTGAGCAAGAACATGAGTTCTTGAAAGCAATCAATGATGATCTCCGTAAGAAAAGTTCTTCTTACATTGCCAAGCGTTTACTCTTATCCACTTACATGCCTCAAGTCAAGTCAAGTAACAAGAACAAGAAAGATTCTTCCTCTAGTAGTAACAATAATTATGCCAAATCCAATATTGTTGCTTCTAGTAGTTCTCTTGATTCCACTAATGATTCTCTTAGCCAAGTTACACTTGAGCAAGAAAATAGCCTATTGAAGGGAATTATAGAGAAAGGTGTTTACAAGAGGCTTGCCGGGAGTAAGCAATTCTAGGAAATTGTACACAAGCAAGGAAGGCACCGGAAGAATCAAGGTGTTGGTTTTGAACGAAAGTTCAATGCCAATGGAGTTGAGTGGGAAGAAGATCAATACCCCAAGACGAAGTTTGTTCCTCAACAAGAGAAGTATGATCCCACTTCCTTCAAGGGAACACAAGCTCAAGATGATCTTCCACCACAAGACCACAAGAACAAAGGCAAGGACAAGCTTCAAGAGGAGATTGATGCATTTGAAGAAGCACCCAAGGCCTTGGTCAAGTGGGTTCCCAAGACTACGTCAAGTCCTACTTCATCAAGTACAACTACAACTCCAAGGATTCCCATCAAGATGATGTGGATCCCAGAGAAGAAGAACTAGAGAGTTCTTGAGGGTGACTCCGCCAACATTCTTCACTCATATCATTATGGCAAGGACAAGTGCAATCAACTTCCACATCTTGCACTAGTTCAAGGAGTCACAAACCCTCATGTTGGTAAGGCAAGGGACAAGGTAACCTAATGATTTCATGGACATCATCTTGTGTGTGCATCACTCTATGTCTATGGATATTCTTGTTTGTTCCTTGTGGGACTAACTCATGTAGGTATGTTGAAAGTGCAACTCACTACAAAGGATTGCTCCAAATGATCTACATCAACATTGAGCATCCACATCTTCAACACCTACATGAAGTCATCATCGACAAAACCCAAGGTTAGTTCATCCCTCTAAAAGGGGATCTCACATCTAGGGGAGCTTAACTCTAAGAATTGAGTCAAAGCAACTCTAATGGTGTGAACACATCAATGCATTATGTAAAAGTGGTAACCCCACTTGAGCTTAAACGATGAGTATGACCTATGATCAAATGTTCTCATTTGACTTCTAAGTCAATGTACTCATATATAGATGACCTAGTCATCGCCAATTGTTTGATAGATGCTAGAATTGGTTGTGCATGCTTTGCCACATATTTCATTTGCCATTCTATTGTGTGAGCATGTTGGTTGCATACTTTACTCATTCGAGGACATCCACTTGTTGCTTTGATTGTTTGGGTTCTTTTCTTTTTGCCAAGTGGATGGACAAGAATGCCTAAGAACCTTCTCTAGCTATCTATGCTTTTCTCGTCTCAAACTCTATTCATGCTACATCACAAAATTTGATCAAGTCAGATTCGAACCACTCTGTGTGAGGAGCACTCAGAGTCCCCGATTCGTCATAGACTTAAACTTCCAAAACTTCTTTGTGATTCTCGGTCTGACCGATTCCCCCATTTCGGTCCCACCGAGATCACTAAGTCGATATAGGTTTTCAATCTCGGTGCAACCGATTTGAACTTTTCGGTCCCACTGAGTTGCTGTAACTGTATACAGTTATGCATCTCGGTGCTACCGAGTTGTTCCACTCGGTCACACCGACAGGGTCGGGCTATATATAGTCACGGGCAAAAATTTGAAAATTTCTCCGAACCTCTTCGCCAGCGCAATAGCTCGCTCTTCCACCAGGGTCTCCGGATGGTCTCCTCGTCGCTAGCCGCCTCCTGTCGCTGGTCTCCGCCGCCGTCAACGGATTTCACCCCTACCGTTGCCGCCGTAGCGAGTTCATCGCCGAGCTAGGGTATGGACTTGATCACTGTGCTATCCTCGTCTGATTCCTAGCACATTATGTTCATCATGTATCTTGCCACGATTGAAACACTCCTATCCAGTCAATATGATTCATAGAATAGATGCGATTTGAGAATTTAGGGTTAGGTTTCCGCCGAAACCATCTCGGACCCACCGAGTTGAAAAACTCGGTCCCACCAATTTGGCTAACGCCATTGCACTAGTAACTCTCGGTCTGACCGAGAATTACAAATCGGTGTGACCGATTTTAGAACTTTGTGAAACCCTAGCAGTCTCGGTGCCACTGAACTGTGACTCGGTCCCACCGAGTTCACCAGTTTAGGTTCCAAAACTGCTTCGGTATCACCGAGTTTGAAAATCGGTTGATCCGAAATGCTTTCTGTGGAAAACTAAAACTGAATTCTTGAATCATTCTTTTGCAAAAATCTCTACATTTTGTGATGCTCATCCATTTATCTCATCTATAACTATTCACAGGGTCAGCAGTCAGTGTTATGCAGCATGTCAGACCAAAGTGATAGTAAGAACAAGTCAGAAGAGCAGGTGCACGTGAGTGAGGACACTAGTCCCTCTAGCAGCTCAGATGAAGGGAGCAGAAGCACCCCAAGCAATCTGCCTAAAGCTGCCACCAGGTCAAGGAAGAAGTGAACCTCAGAATCTAAGGATGAGGATTATATGGCAGAAGAAGATGAGGCTACTTCCAAGAAGGTAGTGCTCAAAAAGGAGTATGGCTCAGCCAAGACCACTAAGCCTGGACTTAATAGGAAGGTCCCTACCAAGAGGACACCTATGCTGAAGGTCAGAGGATCAACTCAAATACCTGAAAAGCCTGATCCCAAAGAGCCAGCTGCTGCTGAAGGAAAGAAAAGGAAAGGAAGGGTCAAAAAGACCATAGCTAGAGTTGTTGGGCAACCTTCCATGATGGAAGAAGAAGAAGAGGTTGCTGCACCAGCACCCAAGGCACAAAAGCTGATGGGTGATGCTATAAGATCAGGGGCTGCAACATCAAAGCCCGAAGAAGCACCCAAAGCTGCCCCCAAGCCCAAGAATGCACCAAAGAGGAATACCAGGAGTATTCCAGCTGCTGAGAAGAACAAGGCCCCAGTGCCTGAAGTTGCTGATGATGAAGAGGATGAAGGACAAGTCCTGAGGAAGCTAAAGCCCAAGATTCTAGACCACAATGATGCTCATCATGTGGATGAGGACATGAATATCAGGAGAGACTCAGGGTTGAGGCTATGGAGGATGATAGATCCATATGCCACCAGGAGAAGGACTGCTGTTGATTACAGGTTCCATACAAAGGAACAACATGACTTCTATGAGACAATCTTGTTGGAAAAGAAGCCCATAGTGTGTGATATGAGGTGGGTCGACTGGACCTACATGAAGGAGAATGAAGGACACTATCCTGGAGTGTATGACAGTTTTGAAGCTTGTGGAGTTGCAGATTTTGTTGGGCAGAAGCTCACCAACTAGAATGATGAACTCATTATGCAATTCTACTCCACAGCACAGTTCTATCCAGATGGCAGGATAGTGTGGATGTCAGAAGGTACAAGGTACCAATCAACCATAGAGGAATGGGCTAGACTGACCGATGCCCCCAAGGAGAGTGAAGATGACTTGGATGTCTATGCCAAGAAGAAAATGGGACACAATACTATGACACATATGTACAAGGAGATCCCAGACAAAGCTCTTGAGACTTTCTCGTTTGGATCAGTCCACTTTCTTCTGTTAGGGCTGCCTACGATCAACTGGATCCTAAGGCACACTCTTTTTCCCAAGTCAGGTGACCAGAGCATGATCAGAGGGCATGCTATCAACTTGCTGCATATATTTGATGTGCCTCAGAAATTCAAGGTCATGAGCCTTATGGTTGAGACCATTAAGAGGACTGCAGCAGATCAGAAGAGAAGTTGTGGATATGCCCAACTGATTCAGGAGTTGATAAACTCAAAGATAGGCACATGCAAATATCTGTTGGATAAGGAACACTTTGCTCTTTATCCATACTTTGAGGACAATCAGGTTGTCATGACTGAGAATGAACCATCATGTGCAAGCTCAAGAGAAGAAGGAGAAGGCAAGGAAAGAGAAGGCTGCCAAGATGCCAACTCAAGATGAGGCATCTGAGTACTTTTTGAAGAACAAGGAGGAGGAGCTTGGTTACTTGATAGCATCAACACTGAGGATTTAGAAGGGGTTGGCCACCCTAACTCAAAACCAGGAGAGCTTGGAAAGAATCATAGAACAAAAATTCTATGATCTAGATGTCAAAGTAACTGAGATTCAGTCAGTTGTGGAGCAGCTTCAGGAAGACATGCAGGAGAGGAAGGGCAAGACAATCACTGATGCATTTGCCAGAGTGCCTAGAGCTCAGAGGTCAGCTATAGTGCCTGTGACAGACACCAGAGCCACATCATCTGCACCAGCAATAGCTCCTACAGCTCCAGGGCAACCAGCTCCAGCACCAACTCCTCCAGCTCCATCTACATCAACTGAAGCCTTCTCCGAGGAGCCATCTCTACACCACCACCTGAAGATCAAGCCTGAGAGTCGATCTAGCACTATGTATTTTCTATGAACTTTTTGGTAACTTGTTGCCAAAGGGAGAGAAAAATGTATAGATCATAGGCTTCGAGAGAGAGAGTGTTGCTTTTTTGTTCTCTCTTGCTTTGGTGGTTAAACTTTGTTTGCTTTTGATTGCTTGAGATACTATGCTATTATCTATGAGACATTGATGATCATGTGTTTGATCATAAGCTACACTTATGCATGTTCGATGGTATTATCTTACCTATCCTTATATGATCATTCACTTTGCTTGGTGATGAGTGCATGTATTCAATCTTTATTATTTTGAGCGCTCCACCAAGATGTATGTGACATGGAAGAGTAACCCATGAGCCTAATTCCTTGTGCATTTGCAGTCCAAAGCAAATCCTAAACTATGCACAAATTTAGGGGGAGCTCTTGCTTATCACATACTTCTCAAAGCGACGATGTTTTTCAATCTTATTATCATTTGTCGAAGCATTGATCTATATGTTGTCATCAATTACCAAAAAGGGGGAGATTGAAAGTGCAAATATCCCTAGGTGGTTTTGGTAATTCATAACAACATATAGCTCATTGAGCTAATGCTATTCCAAGACTATTATTTCAGGAAAGCTCAATGAATGGCATGGCATGGATGATGAAAGTGGATCCCTCAAAATATCAAGGACAAAGGATAGGCTCAAGCTCAAAAGCTCAAGACTCTTCATTTTACATTTTAGTGATCCAAGATCACATTGAGTCTATAGGAAAATCCAATACTATCAAGGAGGGATGAGGTGTTGCTTAATGAGCCTCTTGCTTCAAGTGCTTAGTGATATGCTCCAAATACCCTCAACTACTTTCTCACATCCTCATATGACCTAAACCTAAAGCCAAAATCGGTCACACAGATTCTTTCTATCCGGCGCCACCGAGTTCATATGTCATAGCCACTTCCACAAACCCTAGGCAAATCGGTCTTACCGATAGGGATCTCGGTCTCACCGAGATGGGATTGTAATCTCTCTGTTTCCCTTCGTAACGTTTCGGTCTAACCGAAGTGAGCGATCGGTCCCACCAAGATTGCAATGTAAACTCTTTGTTTCCCTTTTGTAACATTTCGGTCTCACCGAAAAGAGCAAATCGGTCCCATCGAGTTTACCTGACCAACTCTCTGGTTAGCTAAATTACCAAAATCGGTCTCACCGAGTTTGTGTAATCGGTCTCACCGAGATTACGTTATGCCCTAACCCGTCGGTCCTACCGAGTTGCATGTCGGTCCCACCGAAAACCCTAACGGTCACTAGGTTTACTAAATCGATCTGACCGAGTTTGTTGATTCGGTCCCACCGAGTTTGGTAAATTGTGTGTAACGGTTAGACTTTGCGTGGAGGCTATATATACCCATCCACCTCCTCTTCATTCATGGAGAGAGCCATCAGAACAAACCTACGCTTCCAACTTACCATTTCTGAGAGAGAACCACCTACTCATGTGTTGAGGCCAAGATATTCCATTCCTACCTTATGAATCTTGATCTCTAGCCTTCCCAAGTTGTTTTCCACTCAAATCTTCTTTCCACCAGATCCAAATCCTATGAGAGAGAGTTGAGTGTTGGGGAGACTATCATTTGAAGCACAAGAGCAAGGAGTTCATCATCAACGCACCATTTGTTACTTCTTGGAGAGTGGTGTCTCCTAGATTGGCTAGGTGTCACTTGGGAGCCTCCGACAAGATTGTGGAGTTGAACCAAGGAGTTTGTAAGGGCAAGGAGATCGCCTACTTCATGAAGATCTACTGCTAGTGAGGCAAGTCCTTCGTGGGCGACGGCCATGGTGGGATAGACAAGGTTGCTTCTTCGTGGACCCTTCATGGGTGGAGCCCTCCGTGGACTCGCGCAACCGTTACCCTTCGTGGGTTGAAGTCTCCATCAATGTGGATGTACGATAGCACCACCTATCGGAACCACGACAAAAACATCCGTGTCTCCAATTGCGTTTGAATCCTCCAAACCCTTCCCTTTGCTTTCTTACAAGTTGCATGCTTTAATTTCCGCTGCCTATATACTCTTTGCATGCTTGCTTGATTTGTGTGATGATTTCTTGACTTGTCCAAAGATTGCTAAAATCTGCCAAACTCTAAAATTTGGAAAAGGTTAAGTTTTTAATTGGTCAAGTAGTCTAATCACCCCCCTCTAGACATACTTCAAGGTCCTACACCTCCACGACCTCCATCTCCTTGCGCGTCTCCTCCATCATCTTCTTCATTCTGTCCATGACGCGGGATTTCTCGACGCGAGCCTTCATCATCTGTTCCACGGCCGCATTACATACCTTGACAGCAGCCGGGTGCTCGATGCGGAGCTTCGCCAACTCCTCCTTCTGTTCCATGATGAGGGTCTACAGCATCTTCATCTAGGAACTACTATTCTCATGCAACTTCTTCCAGCCGGCGTTCTTCTCCTTCAACAGGTCGATCTCGTGGTAGAGCTTCGCCTTGTCCTCCTGAAGTCATAGGATTTCACCGGTCGCCTTATTCTCCGAGGCAATGCTCTTCTTCAGCAGCATCACCAAGCCGGCGGTCAACTCCCCCTGCTGATTGAGCTCAGCGGGCATGTCGTCAAGGCTCTTCTTCAGCAACTCCGTCAAGCCTTGGATGAACTCCTTCTGCTTATTGAGGTGCTTATTGAGCTGATCGGGCATGCCGTCGAGGGATAATGACTCCAGCTCCGCCGGCTTGGCATGTTCGCCTCCACGGCTAGGGTGCTCCTCGGAGCCATCGCCTGCCCGTGAGAGATCTTTCGAGGTCTCTGCGTGGCGGCGAGCCCTCTTTTTTTTTCCGCAGCCTTGGTTGCCGCTCCCTTGTTACGAGTAGTTCTCGACCTAGAGCTCTGCTCACCAGCCATGGCAACGACGAACGAAGAAGAAGCACTTATGAGAAGGAAAGGTAGAGTAATTTTTGGTTAGGTAGTTCCCCTTTTTATAACCTAAGCACTAGCACTAGTAGTACTAATACCTGCATAGTGGGAACACGTTCAGGTTTGGTACGTACTAGTAGGTGTGAGCGGGCTTTCGAATGTGATGGGAACAAGGTAAAGATTAATTGATGGTTCTGGTTTCGAGGCCCGAAACGGCTCCCGATGAGTTTAGTGGAACATAAATTTCAAGTACTACACTGCTCAAATGCGTAAATATTATGTTACGGTCAAAAATTGGCACAAAATACGAAGGAGACCAATGGAAGTACTACTAGCAACCCACGATTTAACTACTCGCATGAGTGCAGTGGAGTAATAATGTCTTTGTTCCGCCCTCACGTCCACTCAATTTGCATGCGCTGTATTAATTGACCATCAATGAAGTGAATGACTTTACACGCGTCAAATTATCACATGGGGTGGATCTTGGTACAAAATTGCGTCCTCCTGTGTACCCGCGTGTGCGTGCGAGGGAATGAGTGCGTGCGTGGCGTGCGTGCACATCTTCGCTTCGTGCATGTACCGCTAGTATGGCTCAAGGAGGACGAGTACATTCTTCTAGAACCAGCAGCACGTCACTGTGATAAATCCACGCAAGGAGGTCGCGACAACGCCTCCACATGTGCCACGTGGCTTCATGAACTGTAAGAGAGACACTGTGTAGCGTGCCATTGGTATTCTAATTTACGTGTTTTGCACATACTCGAAGTACTAGTAATGTACATGTGCATTGCACGCATCAGATTTGGCAACCAAATTATGAATAAATACCACACTATAGCATGTAAGCTCTGAGTCATATATGCGTGATTTAGCTCTTCGTTTAATTCTTATAGTTCATCTCATTCAAAATCAAATTAGTTTTTATAAAAAAAGCTAAGAACGCGTGAATAGGAAAAACATAGGATTATAGTGGAATGTCGTCTTGAATCCTACAAGATTGTACGAGTGTTTGATTGTGCATAGAAAAAACGCAGAATTCTTTCAAAGAGGTTTGAGTGGATGGGATGTTTCCTATGAAATCTAGTGCAAATGAATCATATGGAAAAATTCCTATGGTTCACAATCCTACGAATCAAACAACCAAGATAGGAAAAATTCCTAATGATTAGAATCCTCCAAAATTCCTTTGAGAATCCTTTGAATCAAAGAAGCCCTTAATCTATTTTATGATTCATGGAATTGTGCATTGTAAAGCATAAAGTAAAAACAAATAATGGCAATTCAACTAGAAAAAAAAGTTCGGGCAGTTATGATTTGGAAGATTCTAGAACAAAAGAGAACCACTATTGTTTTGAGGTTTGTGCATTATGCTTAAGTCCAACCATGGAGTCTGCTAGATTGTACATGTGGCAAAATCCAGTGGGGGGCTAGAAGATGGTGCGAGGGGCCGAGTGGAGGGAGACTATGAAGGAATGCACAAGTGCGAGATCGATATTTAGAGAGAGGGGGCGAACACGTGCGCTGTTGCACGCAGTGGCGGAGCCATGAAAAATAAATGAGCTAGGGGGCCAAGCATTGCTAATCCTTTACGAGGAGGGTCAATTCATGAAATTAAACCTTTTTTAGCAGCAATTGTCTAATGATCACATTCATATTAGCCTCGATATATAGTGATGTTAGGGGGGGCAGGGCCCTTACTGCCCCTGTCTTCGCCATTGTGCACGCGTCTGAGAGATGAAGCGGAAGGCATGGATGATGAGAGGGGGGCGTTGGATATATAATTAATGTGGGTGTATTATCTATTTATGTTAATCCTATATAGAGAGGTATAGATTGATCGATGTGGACGTGGGAAAGAGGGTGAGACCTCACTGGATATATCGATTGATCAGTTTGTGTGGAAAACTATGAAAGACCTAGCTATATACACACATACATAGAGGAACATCGATCGTTGCACATGCACGCGTGAGAGATAAAGAATGCCCGGTAAGATGGAGAGGGGGATGTGTGTGGGTGTGTGCCTTCATGGGATACCGACCTGAAGAAAAAGATTGCATGCATGCGATAGATAATGCCGACTGGTAGTGTGTGTGCATGCATGCACGAGAGAAAGTTAGTTGTACAATTATAAAGAGAAGACTACTGTGTGGGTGTAAAAGAATAGGTGAGGTCATAATCAATGTAAAGTTGAATTCAAATATTTGAATAAGAGATCCTGATGTTTGAAACCCATGCATGCATGAATATAATGGAGATCTGCACGGTGTGGTTTGGAAACGAGCATGTTGTAATGTATACAGATTGAACAAGGTCAGACTGATTTGAATTTGAGATACCGATGGCAGACATCATTTGCCCATGTCGCATCCGTGCATGGACACACTATTCTAATTGGAGATGATGGGCGGCTTTCGCGTCACATATCTATATCTATACCCCTATATATATTATATTATATATATTTTTATATTGTGTGTAGGTAACTTTAACTTTGAAAGATGGTCGTTGGATGAGGCGAATCCAATGGTCCAAAGATGGAAAATTTGAGCACGCCGTTGGATATCATCTAGATTCCACCAAATTTCGCCACATGTATAATCTAGAAAACTCCATGGTTGAACTTAAGCATAATGCACAAACATCAAAACACAAGCACTTCTTATTTGTTCTAGAATCTTTCGTATCAGAATTGCCCAAATGTTTTTCTACATGATTTGCCATTATTTGTTTTTACTTTATGTCTTACAATGCACAATTCCATGAATCTTAAAATAGATTAGCTTTCTTATAAAAACTAGATGATTTTGAATGAAATGAACTATAAGAATTAAACGAACATCTACATCATGCATATATGACCTCAAAGCTTGCATGCTATAATGTGGTATTTATTCATAATTTGGTTGCCAAATCTCATGCGTGCAATGCACGTGTACCTTACTCTAGTCTAAATGGTGTTTCTGTGTGTGTTGTGCGTGTTGAGGTGCAAATTGTCTTTTTTGGGTACATGTTAAGCTTGTTCTGCCAAAATTTCAAGCCGCGCCTTGTTATGCCTAAAATTGAAGCTAGTGTCTCTATCTATCGTGCTGCGAAACTCCCGCCTCTTCAACCCGCGCCTTGTTAGCCCGAAATATTTAAGATATATCTTTGTCTCGTTGTGCTCCGACAACTCCCTCCATCTCAACCCGCGCCTTGCTATTCCGAAATTACAACGCGTGCGAAAACTCCCACCTCCTGTGAAATCCCGACACATGAAATGCCCGTGGTACCCCTGAACCGAAAGAACCGCCTCAAATCGGTGTGGGGGGTACTTTCGTAACTCACCCCACATTTCGGACAAGCGCGTCTCTAAGCCATGGTTCCCCACTTCCATCTCATCCACCCACCGATTCGTACATCGAGGCCACAAAAACCCGCGACAAAACCCCACACCCTGCTCCATCCACCACCCAGCCGGAGCCTCTTCCCAGACGATGTCGTCCGCAGCAACACCTCGACGTCCCTCATCCACCGTACCGGATGAGGATCCGTCGTCGATCTCATCGTCCCGCTGGTTCAGCCACCCCATCCTCCACCTCCAAGGAGCTGCCCCGATGTTCCCCTCGTCATTCGCACCACCTCCATTCCCACACCGCCGTCTTCACCTGCACCACCGGAAGAGCATCATCATCACTGTTTCCTCGGATGAAGTTGCGGCCTAATCGGTGCCACCAAAGAGGTTGTACACTAATCGCTGCATTTTCTTCCTGATTCGATCTCACGGTGCTGCCGGCGCTCGATCCCGAGCCGACACGGCGCGACTCCATCCACGGCGGCATCGCCGGCCACTTCCTCCACGGCATCGCTCCCTCGGCGGAGACGTCCACATCAGTAGGAGCTGCTGCTGCTTTAGCTCTCGCTCGCGCTGCTGCTCTGCTCTTGCTCTCGGTCCCTTGCCTGGTCTGCTCTTGCTATTGCTCTTGCTCGCGCTGCTGCTCTCGCTCTTGCTCTTGCTTGCGATGTTGCTCCGATTTGGCTACACTTCTATCGACTGAATCGACTTTTGGGTCAGTCGATTTCCAAGGGGTGCACTCGCTGGGGTGAAGGAAGAACCAGCCGCAGCGGGGAGGGGGGCTCGCCGAAGAGGTACCCCACTATTTATCTTAGGGTTCAGGATGGGGGCGGTGGTCGTCGGCGGTGGCGGGGCGTTGGCGGGGCGGTGCACCGCCGGCCACGGGCGGCGGGGGGCTGCTGTTTGGCCGGTGGTGGCTGGTGGCTCAGGGGGGGTGGAGGTTGAAGATGAACCCCAGGCCCTTGATTTCGTATCCAACAGCTGCAAAATCGACTGACCGAAGATGAAAAAGTCAGTCGACCGACGTGTAGCCTCACCTTGCTAGTGCATTCAGTTTCGACAACAAAATTCAGTTTCGACAGTTAGGTTCAGTTTCGACAGTTAAGTTCAGTTTCGACAGTTAAGTTCAGTTTCGACAGTTAAGTTCAGAGATGAGCGGCTGATGTATTTTACATCTAGCACTTTGTGGTTATGTATTTTACGTCATGTATTGGAGATGGTATTAGAATTCCACTCAGGTTAACGTTGTTCGTTGTCTCTCTTGTCCTGCTTCAGCCTCGGCGTCGTACAACTCACCGGAGCTGCTCCAATGACGAAACCCTCCATCACAGTGGAGCAGTACCTCGGGCTCCATCTCCAGATGCCTAAGATCTTCTTCCCCTCGCCCGACAACAAAGTCAGCCAGAGCATCCTCACCGGCCAACCCAATCACGCCGAGATCGACATGGCTTCGCCAAAGAGGTTGTACACTTGTTGCATCTCTTTTTTAATCTACATGTTATATATATTGTCCACTGAGCACTCGTAGTAATGGGAAATACGATTATTTTATCCTACTATATGACAAGCAGTGAGGTACCAGGCAACTTAGCTATCCGTGATGGACTCTCTTGAACGCCATCATTATTTATCTCTGCGAGTTTGAGCTGTGCATTTGTCAATGGTCCTGGGAGTTGAGCTAGTATGGCAGTGGCCTGGGTCCAAAGTACTAGAAGTAGCACAAAAACATTTTTTTAGTGTAGGATTTTCCTTGCTCAAGCCTGCCTACTGGAATCGCCAGTGCTTGAAAGGAAAAGTGAATGAAAAACATAGGAATTGGAATGTTTCCTATGGTACTACTTTTTATGAATTTGGTGCAAAGGAATGGAGCAAAGGAAAACTGTAGGATTTGTTCCTTTAGTTTCTCCTTGAAAGAAAAACCGTAGGAATTCTAATTTCCACTTCTCCTCCTTTTCATATTCCTATTCATCAAGCACAAGACTAAGAGATAGTAGCATAATAGCATTATAACCGTACATTTTCTTGTGGTTTGACTTAATCTCACCATGCTTTTTTGCATCCTGTGATCATCCAATTGTTGTGAATCAAACACCCAGATTGGCAGAAATCCTGTGTTTTTAAATTCTCTGTTTTGCACGTGCATTCCTATCCTATTCCTGTCTATTTCCTATCCCTGCATTGTTAGAATCCTCAAATTCAAACAACCCCTTACTCAATTACTTCTGTTATAGATATGTGTCAAAGAAAACCTTGTGTGGTTTGTCCTGCTCCTGCAGCACTGTGTTCCACCCCAGCTCAGCTGCTCCAACGACGGAAGGGTTCACCACAGCAGGGATCCGCTCTCCAGACTGTCTTTCGCCGCCTCAGATCTTCTTCCCCGCCGCCGGCAGCCACGACAACTGCATTACCATCATCAACTGAGCAGATGACCTTGAGGACTACACGGGTCCGCAAGAGAGGTCGCACTCTTCCATGTCTTCTTACGTTATGTGTCGCTTAATATGATGACATGCTACATTATCGTCGTGTTCACCTATTAGACTCCGAGTCAGGTCCAAACTAATGCTGAAACTTGAGTTTTTAAATGGTTGTGGGGTACATATTGGGGCAGCAATCAGTACTATCTGTCTACTATCTGGTTAATCTCCGGTGTCTACTATGAGTTTCATGTTGGGTGCAAACAAACATTAAAGGATCCATTATCTGTATTTTTTAACTAAAGCTATTATCTGCCTGCTATCATTGGTTTTGGGTCTATCCACACTTTGCTACCATCACTCTAGATTTGTGCATGCACTCCTTACATAATCTCACTATGTTTTATTCCTATGCATGCCAGTTATTGTACACAATGGAACTGATCATGTAGAGCAAAGAGACGAGCCTTGCGTGGCAATAAAATTTCATGCAGACGTCGTTCCATGGTGGGCGCAAAGGCAGCCCCCCCTCCACCCATTTCGGATCATAATCAAGAGGAAGATAACTGTTCTAAGGGGGATTCAGAAGGAGAAGACCACTCCTATTTACCCCATGAGGTCTTCTCTCTAACTTGGCATGCTTATGTTGGTAATATCATGCATATGGTGCCTTGCATTGCTTACTGTATACATTAAATATGTCATCTGCTTAGTTTAGACATGCTTTGTGTCAATGCCATCTGTTTAGTTTCTTTATCGTATATGTGAATCATGCAATGCCATCTTGTCTAGCCAGGCATCATATATGTGAATTTTGCAATGCCACCCTGGTTAGCCAGTCATCTTATATGTGAATTATATCATGCCATCATTTTTTTATTATGTGTCAAATTTGTCAACAGTTTTAGTACATTCAATTACTCTTCCTGTGCATCAGCCATTCAGCACGATCATGGAAAAATCTGGAGTG
Organism: Triticum dicoccoides; assembly: GCF_002162155.2. Taxonomy (NCBI): domain Eukaryota; kingdom Viridiplantae; phylum Streptophyta; class Magnoliopsida; order Poales; family Poaceae; genus Triticum; species Triticum dicoccoides. Next base: position 767,030,523 of record NC_041383.1, on the reverse strand, counting down.
GAAACAAGGTCTTTAGAGCAAACAATGCTATCTGACGAAGCGCATGTCTTGCTGGTTACCGATAGCTCCTCAGAGGAGGATTCAGAGACAGATGACCAGTCATATTTCACCCCTGAGGTGCATGCCCTAACTTGGCAGGGTTATGTTACTCATATCATGCATATGGTATCTTGCATTGCTATGTCATTTGCTTAGTTTAGACATGCTTTGTGTGAATGCCACCTGTTTAGTGTCTAATTACCATATATGTGAATTATGCAATGCCATCTTGTTGCAAGACATTATATATGTGAATTATGCAATGTTATCTTGTTGCAAGGCATTATGTATGTGAATTATGCAATGCCATGCTGTTTAGGCAAGCGTCATATATGTGAATTATATCATGCCGTCCTTTTTTTGAATTTCTCATTGCTTTTGTCGACAATGTTTGTATATTCAACTGCTCTTCCTGTGCATCAACCATTTGAATTGGTGATGGAGAAATCTGGAGTGAAAACAAGGCCTTTAGAGCAGACAATGCTACCTGCTAAAGCAGATATCTTGCTAGTTACAGATAGCTCTTCAGAGGAGGATTCAGAGTCAGATGAACAGTCCTATTATCCCCCTGAGGTGTATGCTCAAACTTGGCAGGGTTATATTACTCATATAATGCATATGTTGTATTGAAATGCTTAGTTTTTACATCACATACACAATATTGAATGCCATCTCCTTAGTTGACACATCATATATGCAATTGCCCTCTGCTCACTTCCTTAGTATATAAATCATATATTTGAATTATGTCATGCCATGATGTTTACATAGACATCATGTATCTGAATTATGGCATGCCAACCCATTTTCAAAGACATAATATAGTTATATCATCTCATCCTGTTTACATAGTCATCATATTTTAAATTATGTCATTCTATCCATGAATTATATCATGCCATCATGTTTCCATCGACGGCATGTTTGTGATTTATGGCATGCCAACCACTTTAATAGACACATCATATAGTTATATCATGTCATCATGTTTACATAGTCATCATATTTTCAAGTATGTCATTCTATCCTGTTTAGTTAGCCATCATACATGTGAAATTGTGTCATGCTATCCTGTTTAATTAGCCATCATATATGTGAAATTATGTCCTGCTATTCTGTTTTCTTAGACAACATAAATGTGAATTATTTCATGCCCTGTTTTCTTCCCTACTATCCATTGCACATGTCTATCTTACAATGTCTCTACATTCAATTACTTTTCTTGTTTATTAACCATTTCAATTGGAGGGAGTGATGGCAGTATCTGTGGGACTAAAAACACGGTCTTCAGAAAAGATCGTGCTACCTGTCGATGCAGATAGAACCACGGTTGTACTTGCCCAAGAATCAGCCCCACCACACATAATCCACACTCATGCAGATTGTACCCCTACCCAGTTGGACAGAGAACCAGCAACACCCCTTCTAACCCCAACCCCAGCAGATAGACACCCAATTCCCGTTGACACAACACCGTCTCCACCACAGTGCACCCAAACACGAGCAGTTAGTAAGGCAACTGCAGTGCCCAAATCACGAGGACCACCACTCCAAACCCGAAGTCAACGCTTAAAGCAGAAGAAGAATTGTTCTCAGGTCAGGTTCCGTAGCTATGGTTCATACTACTTTGCTCTTGCATCACTGTATTTACTGATACCAACCAATTTCAAATTTCAAGGATGCAATTGAAACTCCAATGGTGCAATAGGTATGTTTTAAACCTGTTTCTTCAACGTGTTTGGCTGTTTGCTGTTGTAACTTGCTCTATGTTGATTTCAGTTTCAATTGAATAAACAGTTATGTTCTCATGCCATGCACATTACAAGTGTTGTTATTGCTGTGTAGTTTCCCACACTTATATTCTGTCTATGCTGCTTTGTCTTAAATAGATATGATTCGAACTGTATCTATCTTGATTTGGCAAAATAAACTAGAATGATATAGACCATACAGTGACCATACTACATAGATATATGTTTGTTTCATGCTGTTATCCTGTCCACCTTACTACTGAACTGGTTTACTGTCGGATTTCAGGTTCCAGCAGACCCTCTAGATTCGAACACTAGGGTGCACGCGGAGATTTCGCCCTCTGCCTACCTGCACCACATCGCCTCGCTATGATCTAAGCAATCAAAGGAACAACACAAGAGACACAGAGTTTATACTGGTTCAGGCTACCATTGCGGTGTAATACCCTACTCCAGTGTGTGGTGTGGTGGATTGCCTCTTGGGCTGATGATGAACAATACAAGGGAGAACAGCCTCGCGAGGGTCTGTTCTAGGCTGGTGCGATGAACCGCTAAGGGTAGTTCAGTCGCTCTTTCTACTAGTTTCCTCGTGAGGATCCCATGCCTCTATCTTGTGGTGGCTAGTCCTATTTATAGGCAAAGGCCCTGGGCCTCCTCCCAAATATTGAGCGGGATGGGCGCCAACAACTGGCCATTTTGAAGGGGAACATCCAGTACACTTATCCTGACTAAAGTTGGTCTTCGCCTGCCAAAGGCTCTGGTGGTGACGCTGGCTTGGGCTCCACGATGACCTCCATCCTGCCGTTCTGCTGGTCTTGGTCTTGTTGCACCGAAATGGATGCCTTTGCTTGATGCTCTCGCCTGCGCTTGCTCCCTTTGCACCAAAGAGGAAAGAAGGACACTGCGCGGGCTGGCGCCCGCCTGGCACCCTTGGTCGTCATGGCTTGCGTCACGTGCACCTCGTGAGGTACCTTGCCTTGATCTCTCCGCCTCCTCGCGAGCCAGCCTGACGAGGCCGCACCTGAGGAAGCCTCTTGTCGTCCGCCCCGTGAGGCTTGGCCCCTCGCGAGGGTCTTGAGCTCGTGCTGATGGAGATGGGCCATGCTGGGCCGCCCCTTGAGCCACGCCGCAGGTTGCAGGCAGGCAAGTCTGGGAACCCCCATTCCCAGAACGCCGACAGTAGCCCCCGGGCCCAACGCGTGCCCGGGCTTGGCTGAGCAGAGAAGCGAAGGGGCAAGCGCGAAGCGTCGCGGGCCCTAACAGCCTGCGGCCTTGGGTGACGCGTGGCGGTTGATTGGATGTGGGCGGCTCCGCTCCCCCATGACGCCTCGGCAACTGCGTGAGCTGACAAGTCCCTGCATGTAAAGCGGGTCATGATTACCTATGATCATGGAGGCCGGCGGTTGGCCTCCTCTGGCTATAAGTACGGGAAGGCACCTGCCCTTCCAGTCCATCCCCTCTCGCTTCTCTTCCTTCTTCATGGCTCCGCCAAAGAGGTTCTCGGCCGCGGAGAAAGGGAAGGCCCGCCAGGTAGAGCTTGACTCTCCTCCACCCAATCGTGGTCGAGGCCGTCCCCGCAAACACCCTGTGACTCCCATGGTGGCTCCCCGCGGTCGTGGAGGCGATCTTCCACGTGGTGAAGGGCGGCCAGCCGCCGCTGGGGGACGCGCTACGGCCGCATGACCCCATAGGCCGCGCTCCCACTCGGCAGAGGTACTGCCGGAGTTCGTCGTGTGGGCGGCGGAACCGGCCAGCACCCGGCTCCAACTTCCTCGCTTCCTCCTAGGTGAGCTTCCGGCTGGCGCCCCGGGCGGCTCTGGCTTCAGGCGGACGGTTGCTGCGGCCGAGCCTCCTGGGCTTCGCTGGAGATCTCTGCAACCGGGAGCTTGGCCCTGACCCGCGGCTAGCAAACGTTTGCCCGCGCGCGTGGTCTGATCCGGCGGTGCACCCTGCACTTCAAGTTCGACGGTGATGCCACTCTCTACGTAAGGGTGTTCGGGGAAGATGGTCGCCGCGCTGGGTGTTGCCCTGAGAACGACGACCGCGGCCGTGGGTCCAGCCCCGGCGACGATGAAGACGACAGTGCGCGCGCGGCCGGTGGCGGTCGAGGTTCATCGAGCTTCGACGGCTCTTCTTCGGGTAGCGGCTCCTCCAGTAGTGGCCGCGATCAGCCTCCGCGCCGCCGCGCCCGCCTGGAGGGAGGTAGTGGGTCCGCCTGCCGTCGCACCTCGGTGAAGCGCGAGACGGAGTCCTCCTGAGCTCCGAAGGCAGTTCGAGTCTCTCCCGTGAGCTGGTGTCGGGTGAGTCGCGTCTATTTTGTTCTTTTTCTCTTTCCCTACGCAAAAAGATAGTAGTGTAGGGCCCCACGAGGGTGTGCTTGGACTATTGTTGTTTAATTATCGTACTGCTTCCGCTATCCTGGTATTGTGCCTTTGTGTCGCGCGCCTGCGCGCAGAAATTACTTAGCTCGGGGGGAGGGCTTGCCGTGGCCCTTGCTTCCCGAGGCTAAGGCTCCGTCGAACATTCCATGTCCTGCGAGGGTTAGTCTGGAGAGGTAGTTTCCGGCCTCAGCCGTGGAGGCGATCGACCCAGGCCCTGTGTTCGTGTCTCGGTGCCCATGGGGCACGGACTGAAGGGGTGCTCCTGTAGTGGACCCGGGTTGGGAAGCCTCGAATGACAACGGCAGAAAACACTCGCGACGGTGCTCGCGGTGCTCCCTCGCGAGACTTGCGTGAGAGAAATCGGGGCACGAGAGTGAGAAAGGCAAACAGTCACGAACCAAAGACGACAACAACTTCAGCAAAACCTCGAATGGGGACGAACAAGCCAACTGCAGAAAGCAAATGAGAAAAGACGCGTCCGACACCTAATCTTGTCTTCAACGTTTTCTCACGAGCGCGGAGCTAAGTGCTGCCACTGGGCGTGGGAGGGAGCCCCAGGGCCTAAGGCCGGCGCTCCTGAGACTCCGGGGCGTGTACATCCCCAACTCATTATTACGTGAGAGTGTCACGGGCGGCGAGCTTCACAGGAATTGGCTTTCTTCACAGGCTCCGGGCCTTTCTCGGAAGGATAAACCTCATAGGCATTTGCCTTCTTCACAGGCTCTGGGACTTTTCCAAAACGCAACATCTTCACAGGCGTTCACCTTCTTCACAGGTTCTGGGCCTTTTCCAAAACACAACATCTTCACAGGCGTTCACCTTCTTCACAGGCTCCGGGCCTTTTCCAAAATGCAACATCTTCACAGGCGTTCACCTTCTTCACAGGCTCTGGGCCTTTTCCAAAACGCAACATCTTCACAGGCATTCTCCTTCTTCACAGGCTCCGGGCCTTTTCCAAAACGCAACATCTTCACAGGCGTTCGCCTTCTTCACAGGCTCTGGGCCTTTTTCCAAAACACAGCATCTTCACAAGCGTTCGCCTTCTTCACAGGCTCTGGGCCTTTTAGGGGTAAAACCTCCGGAGGTGCTGAATGTTCCACGCGTTCTGGACGGCTACCCCTTCCTGAGTCTCCAAGCGCGCGGAGCCGGGCCTGGAAACATGAACAACTTTGAACGGGCCCTCCCACATGGGAGAGAGCTTATGCAGTCCCTCCCTGGAGAGAACCCGCCTGAGCACGAGGTCCCCTACCTCGAGAGTCCTGGGGCGGATGTTGCGGCAATGGTATCGCCATAGCGCTTGCTGGTATCTTGCCGCTCGAAGCGCGGCTTCCTGTCGACGCTCCTCCCCCAGCACGAGGTCCGTCCCCCGCATGGCGTCCTGCTGCACCTCGTCGAACGCCAGGACCCGTGCGGAGCAACGTCTGACCTTGTGAGGGAGGACCGCTTCAGCTCCGTAGACCAGGAAGAATGGGGTCTCGCCAGTTGGCTTGGTCGCGGTTGTGCGGATGGACCATAGCACGGCCTGAAGCTCGTCGTACCAGCCTCGGCCACAAGCCTCCAACTTCTTCTTGAATGTCCTGGTCTTGAGGCCTCTCAGGACCTCCGCGTTGGCCCGCTCGGCCTGACCGTTGCTCCGGGGGTGCGCCACCGAAGCGCAACATATCTGCGTTCCAAGGTTAGCACAGTATGTTTTGAAGAGGTTACTGGTGAACTGCGAACCGTTATCGGTGATGATGCGGTTCGGCACCCCGAACCGGCTCACGATGCCCTTGATGAACTTGACCGCAGACCCTGCGGGGATGGTGCGGACGGCTTCCACTTCAGCCCACTTAGTGAACTTGTCCACGGCGACATAGAGGTAGCGATAGCCCCCTGGCGCCCGAGGAAATGGGCCCAGGATGTCCAGCCCCCAGACTGCGAATGGCCACGAGAGGGGTATAGTTTGCAGACCTCCAGCCGGCTAATGGATCTGCTTGGCGTGGAACTGGTAGGCCTCGCAAGCCTTCACCAGCTCGATGACATCATTGAGCGCAGTTGGCCAATAGAATCCACTGCGGAACGCCTTGCCAACGAGGGTCCGCTACGATGAATGATGCCCACAGTCTCCACCGTGTATATCCACCAGCAGTTCCTTCCCTTGCCCCCTGGAGATGCAGCGCAGGGACACATCATTCGGTCGCCTTCGGTAGAGCTCTCCATCCCTGATGCAGTATGATGTGGCCTGCCGCGCCACGCGCTCCGCTTCCTCCTCCTTCTCTTGCAAGATCCCTTGTGTCAGATAGCTCCGGAGCTCCGTGATCCAGCACCCCTCCTGAGGCTCCATTGTCAAGAGCAGACGCGCCCCTGAGGTCGGGCCATAGACCGGGGCTCCCGAGGCTGGCGGCTGGGGGAGCTCCTCCTGAGGCTGCACTGCAGTTGACAGTGATGGCGTGGCCGAGGGCTTGAAGAGCCGCTCTTCGAAGACGCCAGGCTCCTGAGGTAGTCGCCTGGATGATTGTTTGGCAATGTCGTCAGCCTCCTGATTGGTGCCACGGGGCACGTGCTGTAACTCCAGCCCCCAAAACTGCTTCTCCATCCTGCGGACCTCCGCAAGGTAGGCTTCCATGTGCTCATCCCTCGGCTCGTATACTTTGTTGGAGAAGTTGACGAGGAGTTGTGAGTCACCTTTGATGGTAAGACACTTTACTCCGAGGGCGGCCATGGCCTTTAGGCCTGCTATCAAGCCTTCATATTCTGCTATGTTGTTGGAGACCTTTTCTCCGTGCTGGAAATAGAGCTGCACGGTGTAGTAGAGCTTGTCTTAGGTAGGAGATATAAGCACCGCACCAGCCCCCGCGCCATGCCTGGAGAACGCCCCGTCGAAGTACATGACCCAACCGTCCGGTGCCTTGCTTCTCGGGGAGAGGGATCGATCCTCATCAGCCTTGAGGCCCGGCGCCTCCGCCCACTCTGCTACAAAATCTGCCAAGGCGGCCCCCTTGAAAACTCTGGTTGTGCTGAATTCGAGCTGAAATGCTTGCAGTTCAATGTTCCACTCAGCGATTCTTCCAGCTGAGTTAGGGCTCCTGAGCACCCTTTCCAAAGGGTACGCTGAGATAACCTTGATGGGGTGCCCCTGAAAATAATGCCGCAGCTTGCGCGAGGCCACCAATAGCGCGAGGAGAAGTTTCTGAGGCATGGGGTACCGCGCCCTTGCGTCCCGCAACACTGTGCTGACGAAGTACACATGATGTTCAACGAGGTTGGGAACGCTGGTGTTGATGGCGCCCTCCGGAGACCGTGGCGCCTCCTGAAACAGGGGAGCCCCCAGCGGCGGGTCGCCAGGGGGAGGGGTTTCCGCTGTCTCGAGTGTGCTCCCCAGCGGCGGCTGATCCTTCTCGGCTACGGCAGCGGTCTCTGTGGGTCTTCCTTGTTCACGCTTCGTCTCGACCCAGGCAGATGCCGTGGCTTTGCTCCGACGCTCCTCCCTAACCGCCACCAGGGCTGCGCTGGCGGAGTAGGGAGTGGCTGCAAGGTAGAGCACCAGGGATTCCTGAGGGCGCGGGGCCACCATTACCGGAGGGCTGGTTAGGTACTTCTTGAGGTCTTGGAACGCCTTGTCGGCCTCTTCAGTCCATTCAAAGGGTCCCTTTTTCTTCATTAGCTGGAAGAAAGGCAGCGCTCGCTCCCCCAACTTGGAGATGAAGCGTCCCAGTGCTGTCACGCGCCTAGTGAGCTTCTGCATTTCTCTGGGGGTCTTTGGCGGGCTCATGTCCTCGACCACCTTGACCTTTTCTGGGTTAGCCTCGATGCCTCGGTGGGACACGAGGAAGCCCAAGAGCTTGCCTGAGGGGACCCCACACACACACTTCTCTGGATTGAGCCGCAGGCTCACGGTGTTGAGGCTCGCGAAGGTTTCCTCCAGGTCTTGTATCAGGGTCTTGGCCTCGCGAGACTTCACCACAATATCATCGACGTAAGCCTCAACGTTCCTCCCGAGCTGTGGGCCCAAGGTGATGTGCATCAGCCGCTGAAAGGTCGCCCCTGCATTGCGCAACCCGAACGGCATGCATGTGTAGAAGTACACCCCACATGGGGTTAGAAAGGCCGTTTTTTCCACATCTTCTACCGCCATCTTGATCTGGTGATACCCAGAGAAGGCATCCAAGAAACACAACAGGTCGCACTCGGCGGTGGAGTCGACGATCTGATCAATGCGGGGGAGCGGAAACAGATCATGCGGGCAAGCTTTGTTGAGGTTGGTGAAGTCGACACACATGCGTTCCTTTCCCCCTTTCTTTGGCACAACGACTGGGTTGGCCAACCAATCCGGGTATCGGACCTCGCGAATGACCCCTGCAGCTTCAAACTTGCGGGTCTCTTGGACGATGAAAGCCTGCTTTTCCGTGGACTGCCGCCTTGCTTTTTGCTTCACGGGTCGGACATTGGGGCACACATTGAGGTGGTGCTCGATTATGCCTCTAGGGATCCCCGCCAGCTGATTGGGCTCCCATGTGAATACCTTCTTGTTCGCGTGCAGGAACTTGACCAGGGCCTCCTCCTGCTCGGTCTCGAGGTTGGCGCCTCTGGTGAAGGTGGCGTCTGTGGATCCGTCTTCGTCAACCAGCATCTGCTTGGTTTCTGCCTTGTCTTGGGTGAACAACTGCTTCTTCTTGGCCGGCGCAGCCCCGTTGGGCTCAGAGGCGTCCGAGTCGGCAGGTTGCACCGCCGCCGCCGCCTTGAAGGCGAGCTTGAGCACTTGCAACGCATCCCCGGTGTCTCCGCACACGACGAGGACGCCGCTGCTCCCGGGCATTTTCATGAGGTTGTACACCGGGTGAGTCGCAGCCATGAACCGGGCCAGCGCCAGATAGCGGAGGATGGCGTTGTATGGGAGGACGATGGGGCACTGTCGAAGTTGATTAGCTCCGTGCGGAAGTTTTCCTAGGTGCCGAAGGTTACCGGGAGACGGATCTGCCCCAGGGAGCTGGAGGACCCGCCCCCGACGCCCACGAAGGGCCGGCTGGGCCGAAGCCGTTTCGGCGGTATGTGGAGGAGGCTGAAGGCTTCAATCGAGAGCACGCTGAGGCCTGAGCCGCCATCGATGAGAGTCCTGGTGACGGCCACCTAGCAGATGGTAGGAGTGCACAGCATCGGGAGTGCACCCGAGCAGACTGAGTTGGAGGGTGGTCCTTCGAGCTAAAGGCCAGATCAGCATTGGGCGCCGACCGACCTGAGGGAGCCCCCTGCCGCGTGGAGGCGGCGCCGACCTGGCGGACGAACGGCTTAACGTGGCGGCCCGAAGGTGGTGCCTGAGAGCCGCCCAGGAGGGCCGCGATGACCGGGGGCGCCGGCGCATTGTGCCTGGCGAGGAAGAGGTTTCGTAGCTCTTCCCAAGGAGCCACGGAAGCCGCCGGTAACTTGTCTGACCACCGCACTTGTCGCAAGGCTGGGGCCAAGGTTTGGAGCCCCCTGGCCCCCACGGTAGTGCTAACGACTGGAGCGGACGGCGCGCCGCTCATCGCAGAACGAGTCATGGTGTCGGCGGAGAGCGGGTCGGCGGAAGGAGGAGCTCCGGCGCACCCCTACCTGGCGCGCCAAATGTCGGATTTCGGGTTCCGGCAGACCCTCTAGATTCGAACAATGGGGTGCGCGCGGAGATTTCGTCCTCTTCCTACCTGCACCTCACCGCCTCGCTATGATCTAAGCAATCAAAGGAACAACACAAGAGACACGGAGTTTATACCGGTTCAGGCCACCATTGCGGTGTAATACCCTACTCCAGTGTGTGGTGTGGTGGATTGCCTCTTGAGCTGATGATGAACAATACAAGGGAGAATAGCCTCGTGAGGGTCTGTTCTAGGCTGGTGCGATGAACCGCTAAGGGGAGTTCAGTCGCTCTTTCTACTGGTTTCCTGGTGAGGATCCCATGCCTCTATCTTGTGGTGGCTAGTCCTATTTATAGGCAAAGGCCCTGGGCCTCCTCCCAAATATTGAGCGGGGTGGGCGCCAACAACTGGCCATTTTGAAGGGGAACATCCAGTACACTTATCCTGACTAAAGTTGGTCTTCGCCTACCAAAGGCTCTGGTGGTGACGCGGGCTTGGGCTCCACGATGACCTACATCCTGCCATTCTGCTGGTCTTAGTCTTGTTGCACCGAAATGGATGCCTTTGCTTGATGCTCTCGCCTGCGCTTGCTCCCTTTGCACCAAAGAGGAAAGAAGGACACTGCACGGGCTGGCGCCCGCCTGGCGATCTTGGTCGTCGTGGCTTGCGTCACGGGCACCTCGTGAGGTACCCTGCCTTGATCTCTCCGCCTCCTCGCGAGCCAGCCTGACGAGGCCGCGCCTGAGGAAGCCTCTTGTCGTCCGCCCTGCGAGGCTTGGCCCCTCGCGAGGGTCTTAAGCTCGTGCTGATGGAGATGGGCCATGCTGGGCCGCCCCTTGAGCCACGCCGCAGGCCGCAGGCAGGCAAGTCTGGGAACCCCCGTTCCCAGAACACCGACATTTACCAAAATGAGTTTCATATACTACATTGTAAACCTGAGATGTGTTTGTTTGTTTCTCTTTTAGAACGCGGATAAAATATTGGAGAAGAGTACCCTGTTATGCAGATAAGGTTCAAGATAGTGAGACATCCCTGTTGGTCTCCAAGAAAGCTGATAAAAACTATATTGAGGACACTGGGACAACCCCAAAGTCCTGTCTTGATGTAGTGTTCGAGTTATTCTCTACCACTGTTGGTACCAGTTCTTCAAACTCGTTGCCTGAATCAGTTTGGCTTCTTGAGTCTCAACTTCAAGTTGAAAGACATCGATCAGATGTTATGCGACAGGAAGCCGAAGGACTGAGGGACTGAGGAAGTCCCTGCAGAATTCAGATGCATACTTTCTGGTGCAACAACAAGCGCTGGAGGACTTAAGCGCCAAACGAGAGAAAGTTAATAAGCTTGCTAAGCATCTTGCCAGCATTATGGGTACCCAGGATATTGTTTCTTGAGCTCTTCTTAAGTGGTTTCAGTTCTAGACTTGTTTTGCTGCGGTGTTTATATGCTGTTGTGTGCCCTATATTTGCACTGGTGGCGAACTTTGATGCCTAGTGGATGTAATATGTGTAATAGCCATGAAAGCATAGTGTAAGTTGCTTGCTTATTTATTTCCTTGCTGTCTTGTTTATTTGTTTTCTTGTAGTCAGTGCAGTTCTTTTCCTGCGGTTTGCTAGTGGCTGCAATAACCTATTTTTTAAAACTAGGCCACAGTAACCATGGGCTAATATTTACTGTAGTGACACTGGACCTACGAGCCGTAAAAACAGTGGGCCTTCTACGGGCCGTATAAACAGTGGGCCTTCTACGGGCCATAGAAACAATGGGCCTTCTATGGGCCGCAGAAACAATGGGCCTTCTACGGGTCGTATCATCAATGGGCCCTTACGTGCAGTATGATCGATTGGCCAAACATGGGCCAATAACAGGCCGCATTATGGCCGTAAACGGGCTAGAGTTGGAATCGTCCGTTCATGGGCCGACCATAACGGGCCATCGTTAATAGGACGTATTTCATGACGCTATGAAAATGGCCCAACGTTTTAACGGACCACAAATGGGCCGACTGTAACCACGGGCTGAATTTGGCCCATAAGCAGAAAATGACAGTAACGGGCCGTAAGTAAACGAATGTTGGAAATGAGCCCAAGAATAAATGGTCTCTGAGAAGACCGAAAGATAACATGTGCTGGAAACGGCCCAACGGAATAACGGGCCCTTAATGGGTATAAAGTGATACACTGTTCATTACGGGCCAGTTTCACCATGGGCCGTTAATGGGTGTAAAGTAATACACTGTTCATTACGGGCTAGTTTCACCACAGGCCGTTAATAGGCCAAGAGTTACATAGGGCCTCATCTGGGCCGAAAGACGTCATGGGCCATACATGGGCCAGAAGTGAAAACGGGCTGGAATCATATTGGGTGGCCCAGATGACGCTAATTCGGATAGGGTGTAACGGGCCTTGGGATAGTGGGTTGTAAATAGGCTATATGAGAACAGGTCGTTAACAGGCTTTACATGGGCCGGCCCGCCACCTTTTGACCAAGTCAAATGGTCCGCCTTTTCACAGGAATGGGCCTCTGTTGGGCCATGCCACGTGTCGACGTATCATAGGCGCCTCCCGTCCAATGAGTGGATGACATCTGTCCCAACGGTGAGCCGACACGTGTTTCCTCCAGCCAATGATGATTTTACACGTGGAACATCCCCATTGGTCGGGGCTGTTAACGGGTTATCGGATCCAAAAACCGACCCGATAGCTTAACGGCGTTCCGTTACGATGGATGCCACGTGTCAGTCACCCTTGACGAAAGCACTTCTGTGACGCGCGATTTATCGTCATGGAAGTGGACACTTCCGTGATGATAATTTTGGTAATGTCATGGAACACTTCTACGACAGCACAGGTATGACTATCTTGATTCTGTCATAAATTTGTCATGGATGTACATGCATGACAAAAAACGCGACCTACTGTGACAAACACGTATCATCACGGAAGTGTATTTTTTTGTAGTGTTTTGAGAAGACATGATTACTTTGATTAGTATGCTTGAAGTATCACTATTTCTTATGTCAATATGAACTTTTATTTTGAATCATTTGGATCTGAACATTCATGCCACAATAAAGAAAATTACATTGAGAATTATGCTAGATAGCATTCCACATCAAAAAATCTGTTTTTACCATTTACCTACTCGAGGACGAGCAGGAATTAAGCTTGGGGATGCTTGATATGTCTCCAACGTATCTATAATTTTTTATTGTTCCATGCTATTATATTACCCCTTTTGGATGTTTATGGGCTTTATTTTACACATTTATATCATTTTTGGGACTAACCTATTAACCAGAGGCCCAGCCCATATTGTTGTTTTATTAACTGTTTCAGTATTCGAAGAAAAGGAATATCAAACGGAGTCCAAACGGAATGAAACCTTCGTCAGCGTGATTTTTGAAAAGATTATGATCCAGGAGACTTGAAGTGCAAGCCAGGGGAGCATCGAGGAAGCCACGAGACAGGGGGGCGCGCCCACCCCCTAGGCACGCCCTACCCTCTCGTGGCCCCCTCGAGGCTCCCCCGACCGACTTCTTTCACCTATATAAGCCTACGTACCCTAAAAACATCGAGACAGAAGATAGATCGGGAGTTCCGCCGCCGCAAGCCTCTGTAGCCACCAAAAACCTGTCGGGAGCCTGTTCCGACACCCTGCCGAAGGGGAATCCATCACCAGTGGCCATCTTCATCATCCCGGCATGACGAGGAGGGAGTAGTTCACCCTCGAGGCTGATGGTATGTACCAGTAGCTATGTGTTTGATCTCTCTCTCTCTCTCTCGTGTTCTCTCTATGGCACGATCTTGATGTATCGGGAGCTTTGCTATTATAGTTGGATCTTATGATGTTTCTCCCCCCTCTACTCTCTTGTGATGAATTGAGTTTTCCCTTTGAAGTTATCTTATCGGATTGAGCCTTTAAGGATTTGAGAACACTTGATGTATGTCTTGCCGTGTTTATCTGTGTTGACAATGGGATATCACGTGCCACTTGATGTATGTTTTGGTGATCAACTTGCGGGTTCCGCCCATGAATCTATGCATAGGGGTTGGCACACATTTTCGTCTTGACTCTCCGGTAGAAACTTTGGGGCACTCTTTGAAGTACTTTTGTGTTGGTTGAATAGATGAATCTGAGATTGTGTGATGCATTTAAAACAAAACAGAAGCTAGCCAACTCGCTCATAGGAAGCTCCCCCGATGTGAACCTTCGTTAGTCGTTCGATTTGGGTCAGTGTGGTCTTTTTTCCACTGCTAGCCGTTGGATCCTCGCTGGGAATTGATGTGTCTCATTTTCACCGCGTGGTGAAATCTGGACGGGGTATGACCTGTGGGCTCGGGCTGGATCCGATTGGCTGGGTGCCAGCTTTTCGGGTGTGGGCAGTCGTGCGGCATGCGCGCGCGAGTCGAAACCCTAGCCACCAACCCTTTTCTTGTCGAGCCCGTGCCCACTCCACCTCGTTCTCCTCCCCGCTCACTCCTATCCCCCCATGCCGCCGCCCCCTTTCTCCCCACTCTCCTCTGCCGCCTCCTCTCCTTCCCCGCGCCTCCGGCCTCCTCCCTCCTCCCTCCTCCCTCTTCCTCCCTCCTCTCTCGTTCCTCATCACAGTAGACCATCTCCCGTCACGTAGGCCCCATGGTGGCAGCCGCATCGGGGTGGAGGCGCAGCAGGTGTTGGTGGAGCGGAGGATGTGGGCGGGCTCCCGTCGCTGCTCCATGATGGCGGCCAGTTCAATTTGTAGCGGCAGAAACCCGTGCCGAACTCGGGAGAGGAGAGGAAGGCGACGGTCTAGCCCGCGGCGTTCGGCAGAGAGTGATGGGGACGGCGGCGTTGGGCAAAGAGAGATGGCGGCGAAGATGCGGTGGTGCTGAGTAGAGAGAGATGATGTCGGTGGCAGAAGCAACTGGTCTCTCCTCTTCACATCATAGATGAGGGCGCGGGCTACAGGAACGCGAGGATTGGAAACCTTTTCCTCCATAATCTTACCGAGGTGCTCCACAACTCGACAAGGAGAGCAACCTGCATGAGGTTTGCATATTCCCTTCCCTTTTTCTGAATCTAATTTTCTTTAAGTTCCTCAGTTATGCGTAGGATTACTTGCTAACCTGTACCATAGCCATTTTTCAATGTTCTCATATAGAATTTTCTTTGGTGTGTGCTTTGACGTTTTTACAGGCACCTGAAGTGTGGGAAGAATAAAAAGTAATTCAATCGTTAGGTGTATTGTCCAGATGAGTCCTTCCTGTGCTACAAGGTGAGCTGAACACAATCTAGGCCTCAAGTTTCTCCTGTCCTTTATAGTGCATTGTTATTTCCGTGAGGTTCACATGTAATTTGTTCAACTATAGTACTCAGTGAATGAGACAAGGCATTACTGCATTTTATGTCGTGGTGTTCAGCTGCAGGAATTCAGTTTGTTTCTGTTTTTTTTTGAAAGTCATAGATTGTTTTATGCCAGAAACAGGACAAGTAATGCTCTAACCTTGGAAGCAAGAATGGTCTAAATTTCATATAGAAAGCCGTGGAATACTTCGCATGTGTCCATTCAAATATATGGAGCTGATCTGTATTTGTTGCTTCTGTGCACACTATGTTTCATATGAATTTGTAGGATAGAAACTCTATAATGGTAATGAAGCATTGTCGATATTTACTCTATTGCTCTAGGATCGAACAACTGGAACTGGAAGCCATGAGAGCCGCCCGAGGAAGAGGGTGACAGCGCAGGGTGGATGCAGTGGAAGCGAGTGAAGACGCGGGGTGGAAGAGGGTATGCCTATGGTCGTCGCCTTCCGAGATGACACGACCGAGCGATTCCGATTTCTCTCATTCCTTGCCTCAACGACATGCTCTGCTTCTTGAGCTTGCAGGTTCTGGCCTTTCTCTTCTTCTCTTGTTGGTTTGCACTCCAATCAAGCCATGGTGCATATTGCCTCAGATTTACATATTTGAGTGTGCTTTTATACATCAATTTTGATTTGTTTGTTTTTCATCTTTTTAGGGATATGAGGAGAGAGCTCTATTGTTGGCAGTGACTGCATCATTTCCATTTTTAAATTCATTCAGTACCATCTCCATAGAACGTTTGTACGAGCATGGGACCATGTGTATGTCTCCCTAGGATGAAAGTTGTTAACTTCAGTCAAAACCATCAGTTTGTATGTGTATCCTGCCCTTGGGGTCTGTTTGTTTCCTGGATTAGGAGCGATGCTTATGTCACCTAGCATAGAAGTTGGTAACTTCAGTCGGTACTAAGTTGGCTGGACCTATGTAACTTGTTCTGTTGTTGCATCATGTTGTCAAATTGTTGTCTTGTCTGTCAGTTTTGTTAGTTTATTATCTACTCCAGTCTCTGATATGTCTTGTTTGTCAATTTTTAGTTTATCCAGTCTATGATATGTCTTGTTTGTTAGTTTATCCAGTCTCTAACATGTGTTGTCATGTTTGTCTTTTCTTTTAGGTAACTAGAACTTGTGGAGCAGAGGAAAGTACCCGGAGTCACGTTCTCGTCAAACCAATAGGTATGCTGCTTTGATCACTCCTGTAAACAAAAGCATGATTTATAATTGAGATGGGTCCCTTACGTTTTTATCTGGAAAAGTCAGCAGGAATAACTGTTTGTGTTTTAGCAGGAAGCAGTAATCTTCCCTGTAATGAATATGCACTCTTGGCGCGACAAAACCCCAAGGGAGATGCGCCATCAGTGGCATCGATTCTGTGGTGTGTAATCGTTCTATGTCTGGCTGCTCTATCTATTATAGAGCATGTGAGCTATGACTAAGAGTTCCAGCCAACCTTTTGACCGTTTTGCCTTATCATTCTAATAGTTGGTTTCATGGTGGCTGCTATTGAACCATTGTCTTGCTGTTGGTTGATGGTATCACTCTTCGTGGATGTGATCTCATTTAAACTGACTCTAGGTGTTGTTGAACAGTTTCGTACTAAGGGTTCCAGCCAACCTTTGGACCATTTTGCCTTATCATTCTAATAGTTGGTTTCTCAGTGGCTGCTATTGAACCATTGTCTTGCTGTTGGTTGATGGTACCACTCTCTTAGGATGTGATCTCACCTAAACTGACTCTACGTATTGTTAAACAGTTTTGTAGTGGATAGTTTTTGCCATGTCCTTTCTGATTTATCAGTCTTCAAGTCTCAGGGTCTAGAAGTCAGGTTTCATCTTGTTTTTTTTTTGTCATGTTACTAAACTCATTTAGGGTTAGGATCAAATTAGTAGATTTAACATGGTATCGTTTTCTGTGGAGATGGTATGTCCGCAAGGAAGTTTATATGTCCCATTGTTGTACATCTGTTCCTGTGGGGATGGTCTGTTCGTATACATTTACTAACAGTTTAGTCATTGGACAAAAATTTTCTATGGAGATGGTCTGTTTAGGTGCTTCAATTGTTTTGTGTTCTTTATTGATTGTACCTTTTTCTTATATTGGGTGAAAAAAAATCTGAAGAGAATATAAGGTACTAACTGCTGCTCTGCTCTTTGTTCTACAGGGAAAAGCAACCTCGGAGATCACGTGATGGGCCTAATTCAGTCTATGAAACGATAAGGCGATGGAAAGAAGTGAACCAACAACTGGAGCATGATCAAGAGGGTGCAGAGAGGGCGAGGAAGCCACCTGCAAAGGGTTCAAAGAAGGGCTGTATGCAGGGGAAAGGAGGACCTGAGAATACACAATTTGGATTCCATGGTGTAAGGCAACGTACTTGGGGGGAAGCGGGTTGCTAAAATTCGGGAGCCAAATCGGGTGAGCAGACTCTGGTTGGGAACGTTCCCCACTGCTGAGGATGCTGCCCGTGCTTATGACGAGGCAGCCAGAGCAACGTATGGCGCACTGGCTCGTACCAACTTCCCTGCTGTACCAGCGGCAACTGAAGGTGTTGTACGTGGTGCTTCAGCATCATGCGAGCCTACTACAACATCCACCAACCACTAGGATGTTGCTTCTTCCTTGGCGCGACAAGCTCAAGCTCCTGAGATTTACTCCCAGCCAGATGTGCTTGAGTCCACCGAATCAGTTGTGCTGGAGTTTGCAACCAACCACTCGGAATGATAGTTAGTTTTAGTAGGAATTAGTGGTTCGTCGCAATTTTTCTAGGTCCAACAATATAGAATGGTGAGCAGTTACTAGAGATGTAATTAGAAAAATGCACTTAGGTGTGACACTCTACATGGTTACCTTCTTTAGCCCCAGTTATTGATATCATATTTAGATACACTCTGCCAAGCAGAATGTGTGTTTTTATATACTTCCAGATTCTAATTTACCGCTCTTGATTTTGGCGGGGATATTCCTTCATTAATTAGTTAGCTATCAATACTCACCAATTTTTGAATATTTTCCATGGCTAAATTTAGTCCGACATTTCCACTCTGAACAAGCCATCGTGCATATTGCCTCAGATTCTCTTATTTGAGTGTGCCTTTATACATAAATTTTTATTTGTTTGTTTTTCATTTTTTTAGGAATATGAGGAGAGCTCTATTGTTGGCAGTGACTGCAAACATTGACTCCTCTTCGCTGGACAGGGAAAACAAAAATAATAATCTAGCAGGTAGTAAAATTACATGGTTGATCTCGGTTTTGTACATGTTAGGTGAGCATTATGAGTTCTACTTCCCATAAGAGAGTGTATTTTAGTGCTGCAGATTGTTTCTATTTTATAGCAAAAAGCCAAATCATGTTGTGCATTGTAAATCATGAAAAACTTGTTGTTTATTGTCACTTCTATATCTGTTATAAACTTTTGTTCCTAGTGTGGTACCTGTCAATCTTGGTTTACCCTTCCATTGCAGCAGACCAGTATGTCCTTGTTTCTTGAATTGATTCCTCATTTCATGTCTGCACTTCTATTACAGTAGAACAACATGTTATAAACATGGCGCTCGACATTGTTTGTCCATTCCCCTTGAGAAGAGAAGAGATGTCTGTAGAGAGTGGCTCCATCACTAAAGAGATATGGCAAATGTTCTGCAAGGCATTGTTTGTTCAGCTCCTTTCGAAAATGAAGGAATTACAGTGGATCTGACCTATAAAGGGGCTGTGAAGGACAAAATGCTATGGATCCAGAGTGGGAGGGGAAAGTTACCAACAACGTATCAAGGACAAACCATGACATGAATTCATAAGTTCCAGCTTAGCAAAATTATAGAGAGAATGCCCGCATTTCAAAAACTATATTAAATAGTTCGAAGCTATGTTTCTTTCAATTTTCATTATTACAAGGATCCTTATTATTGCCAATTTGTCAAGCATTTATTGTCAAATAACTCTTGGTTTGAAATGAGACCCAAGAGGTAAAGTTATTATACATCTTATTATTGTAGAGAACAAGCCTCTATTCTTATTGTGGACAGAATGCCTCCATTTTTATTAAGGGGGGTTATATTTGTTACCATGTGCTTGATCACAAATAAATCATGGATTTTCTTTTGAATATGTTTTTTTTTCAAACTTAGATTTCTCATCATGATAACCATATTTTCAACTAATAACATGTTATACATTTTTTTTCAAACTTGAATTTCACAGCGTGATAACCATATTTTCAATATAGTATGGTTTAACACATGAGCTTTCTACTATCAATATTAAATAGGTTTTTGCACAAATAAATTATTTTCATCGACAACATGGTTTTAGTGGGTCTCTGTGCCATTTGGCGCAGCGGGTCAACTAGTATCGTATAATCATGCCCACGGATACTTGAGGTGCCAATGGAGTATATAGGTGACATTAGGGTTTTGGTTGATTTATGTCTTAAGGTGCTATTCTAGTACGAACTCTTGAATAGATTGATCCGAAAGAATAACTTTGAGGTGGTTTCGTACCCTACCATAATCTCTTCGTTTGTTCTCCGCTATTAGTGTCTTTGGAGTGACTCTTTGTTGCATATTTAGGGATTGTTATATGATCTATCTATGTTATTATTGTTGAGAGAACTTGCACTAGTGAAAGTATGAACCCTAGGCCTTGTTTCTTATCATTGCAATACCATTTATGCTCACTTTTATCATTAATTACCTTGCTGTTTTTATATTTTCAGATTACAAAAACCTATATCTACCATCCATATTGCACTTGTATCACCATCTCTTCGCCGAACTAGTGCACATATACAATTTACCATTGTATTGGGTGTGTTGGGGACACAAGAGACTCTTTGTTATTTGGTTGCAGGGTTGCTTGAGAGAGACCATCTTCATCCTACGCCTCCCACGGATTGATAAACCTTAGGTCATCCACTTGAGGGAAATTTGCTACTGTCCTACAAACCTGTGCACTTACATGCCCAACAACGTCTACAAGAAGAAGGTTGTGTAGTAGACATCAATTACATCAAATATATCTCCAAGAACATCGAGGAGAACATGGTATTGAGAATCAAAGAGAGAGAAGAAGCCATCTAGCTAATAACTATGGACCCGAAGGTCTATGGTAAACTACTCACGCTTCATCGGAGAGGTAATGGTGTTGATGTAGAAGCCCTCCGTGATCGAAACCCCCTCCGGCAGGACATCAAAAAAGGCCCCTAGATGGGATCTCACAGGTATAGAAGGTTGTGGCGGTGGAAAAGTGGTTTCGTGGCTCTCCTGGATGTTTTTAGGGTATAAGAGTATATATAGGCGAAGGAACTAGGTCAGGGGAGCCACGAAGGGCCCACGAGGGTGGGGGGCACACCTGACCCCCCTAGGCGTGCCCTCCTGCCTCGTGGCTTCCTCATCGCGTCTCCTACTTCATCTCCAAGTCTTTTGGTTTGCTTTCGGTCCAATAAAGATCATCGTGAAGGTTTCATTCCGTTTGGACTCCATTTGGTATTCCTTTTCTGCAAAACTCTAAAATAGGCACAAAAAATAGAAATTGGCACTGGGCCCTCAGTTAATAGGTTAGTCCCAAAATTAATATAAAATAGCATATAAATGCCTATTAAACATCCAAAACTGATAATATAATAGCATGGAACAATCAGAAATTATTGATAGGTTGGAGACGTATCATCAACCATATAGGCACTATCTCCTTGTATCCATAGACCGCTATCCAGCATGCATATGTAGCTAAAACTCCACCCACAAACCGCTATCTAGCATACATCCTTGGTATTCAGTAATAAAAGGGTATAACATCAGAAAATTGACACTATGTTACCTATTGGGTTCTCTACACCACATCCATTAACATGATAGCAATATCAACTATCCTTTTATCCTTAGTGGCAAGGATAATACAATGTGCTTTGTATTCCTATTGCCAGCAAAAATAATCACTGAAAGAAATCAACCCCAATGAAAATTTTGGATAAACAATGTGAACTGTCACTTTGTAATCTAAACATGACTAGTGAAAATACTAATAGATCGGAAAGCATATGCATATAAAAATTGTGCATAAATAAAAAATCCATATGTAATATGATCACAAAGTGACAATTCATCACACCACAACAAAAATACCAAAGATTACATCAGATTGATCACAAGCATGTTAGGAGCTCATGTGATATTTGTGTTGAAGAACGGGGAAGAGAAGATGCCACATAGTTATTGTTGTGGACCCATAGTCCAAAGAGGACTAGTCACACATCATCATGGGAGAAACAATGTAGATGAAGAAGACCTCGGTGATGATCTCCCCCTAGACAGAGTAGAAAAGGACAACAATTTGGATAGCCTTGGATCATGTCCATGCAGTGGTAGAAAAATTATGCAATCAATATGATGAAGATGCTAGGAAGGCATTCGACATGGGTCTAAATGCCCCTCCATGTTGAAAGTGCAACTATCCCTGGGTGGTTTTGGTAATTCCTAACAACATATATATCATTGAGCTAATGCTACTTCAAGATAAATATTTCAGGGAAGCTCAATGATTGGCATGGCAAGGATGAGAAAAGTGGATCCCTCAAAATGCTAAGGACAAAAGGATTGGCTCAAGCTCAAAGCACAAGACTCTACATTTTCTATTTTAGTGATCCAAGATCACATTGAGTCTATAGGAAAAGCCAATACTATCAAGGAGGGATGAGGTGTTGCTTAATGGCTTTCTTGCTCAAAATGCTTAGTGATATGCTCCAAAGCCCTCAACTACTTTCTCATATCCACATATAACCTAAAAAAAGTCAAACTCGACCCCACCGATTCTTCCTATCTGGCGCCACCGAGTTCAGATGTCATAGCCACTGCCACAAACCCTAGGCAAATTGGTCTCACTGATA
Source organism: Triticum dicoccoides (assembly GCF_002162155.2). NCBI lineage: Eukaryota > Viridiplantae > Streptophyta > Magnoliopsida > Poales > Poaceae > Triticum > Triticum dicoccoides. The sequence goes on along the minus strand of NC_041383.1, from coordinate 767,008,536 downwards.
GGGATCTCGGTCTCACCGAGATGGTGTTGTAATCTCTCTGTTTCCCTTCATAACATTTCGGTCAAACCGAGATGAGCGATCGGTCCCACCGAGATTACAATGCAAACTCTCTGTTTCCCTTTCGTAATGTTTCAGTCTTACCGAGATGAGCGAATCGGTCCCATCGAGTTTGCCTGACCAACCCTCTGTGTGTCCATTACCAAAATCGGTCTCACCAAGTTTGTGTAATCGGTCTGCCCTAACCCTAATAATATTGGTCCTACCGAGTTGCATGTCAGTCCCACCGAAAATCCTAACGGTCACATGATTGCTAAATCAGTCCGACCGAGTTTAACGATTCGGTCCCACCGAGATTGGTAAGTTGTGTCTAACGGTTAGATTTTGTGTGTAGGCTATATATACCCCTCCACCCACTCTTCATTCGTGGAGAGAGCCGTCAGAACGTGCCTACACTTCCAACATACATTTTCTGAGAGAGAACCACCTACACTTGTGTTGAGGCCAAGATATTCCGTTCCTACCATATGAATCTTGATATCTAGCCTTCCCCAAGTTGCTTTCCACTCAAATCCTCTTCCACCAAATCCAAATTCTATGAGAGAGAGTTGAGTGTTGGGGAGACTATCATTTGAAGCACACGAGCAAGGATTTCATCATCAACACACCATTTGTTACTTCTTGGAGAGTGGTGTCTCCTAGATTGGCTAGATGTCACTTTGGAGCCTCTGACAAGATTGTGGAGTTGAACCAAGGAGTTTGTAAGGGCAAGGAGATCGCCTACTTCGTGAAGTCTACCCTAGTGAGGAAAGTCATTCGTGGGCGACGGCCATGGTGGGATAGACAAGGTTGCTTCTTTGTGGACCCTTCGAGGGTGGAGTCCTCCATGGACTCGCGCAGCCGTTACCCTTCGTGGGTTGAAGTCTCCATCAACGTGGATGTACGATAGCACCACCTATCGGAACCACGACAAAAACATCCGTGTCTCCTATTGTGTTTGCACTCTCCAAACCCCTCCCTTTACATTCTTGCAAGTTGCATGCTTTACTTTCCGCTGCTCATATACTCTTTGCATGCTTGCTTGAATTGTGTTAAGATTGCTTGAATCGTGCTAAGTTGCTAAAATCTGCCAAGAACTAAAATTGGGAAAAGGCTAGGTTTTTATTTGGTCAAGTAGTCTAATCACCCCCCCTCTAGACATACTTCCGATCCTACAAGTGGTATTAGAGCCTTGGTCTCCATTTGCTTTGATTTAGATAGCTTTTGGTAGTCATAGCCTTGGTTTCACAACCTAGGAGCGTATGGCGTCTAGCGAGGGAAATTACCACCGTAGAGGTTGCTACGTCTTGAGCTTGCGTTGGTTTTCCTTGAAGAGGAAAGGGTGATGCAGCAATAGTAGCGTAAGTATTTCCCTCAGTTTTTGAGAACCAAGGTATCAATCCAGTAGGAGGCTCCTCAAAAGTCCCACGTACCTACACAAACAAACAAAGAACTCGCAACCAACGCAATAAAGGGGTTGTCAGTCCCTTCACGGCGACTTGCGACAGTGAGATCTAATAGAGATAGTATGATAAGATAGATATATTTTTGGTATTTTATAATATAGATGCAAAAAAGTAAAGATGCAAATAAAAGTAGATTGGAAACTTATATGATAAAAGATAGACCCGGGGGCCATAGGTTTCACTAGTGGATTCTCTCAAGATAGCATAAGTATTACGGTGGGTGAACAAATTACTGTCGAGCAATTGATAGAAAAGCGAATAATTATGAGATTATCTAGGCATGATCATGTATATAGGCATCACGTCCACAACAAGTAGACCGACTCCTGCCTACGTCTACTACTATTACTCCACACATCGACCGACTCCTGCCTGCATCTAGAGTATTAAGTTCATAAGAACAGAGTAACGCCTTAAGCAAGATGACATGATGTAGAGGGATAAATTCATGCAATATGATATAAACCCCATCTTTTTATCCTCGATGGCAACAATACAATACATGCCTTGCAACCCTTTTTGTCACTGGGTAAGGACACCGCAAGATTGAACCCAAAGCTAAGCACTTCTCCCATGGCAAGAAAGATCAATCTAGTAGGCCAAACCAAACTTATAATTCGAAGAGACTTGCAAAGGTAACTCAACCATACATAAAAGAATTCAGAGGAGATTTAAATATTTATCATAGATAAACTTGATCATAAACCCACAATTCATCGGATCTCGACAAACACACTACAAAAAGAGTTTACATCGAATAGATCTCCACAAGAGAGGGGCAGAACATTGTATTGAGATCCAAAAAGAGAGAAGAAGCCATCTAGCTAATAACTATGGACCCGAAGGTCTGTGGTAAACTACTCACAACTCATCGGATGGGCTATGGTGTTGATGTAGAAGCCCTCCGTGGTTGATTCCCCCTCCGGCAGAGCACCGATGAAGGCTCCAAGATGGGACGGATACAAAAGGTTACGGCGGTGGAAATTGTGTTTTGTTGGCTCCCTCCATGTTTTCGGGGTACGTAGGCTTATATAGGAGGAAGAAGTACGTCGGTGGCCGCCCGAGGGGCCCACGAGATAGGGGGCGCGCCTTATAGGGGGGGCGCCCTGCCCTCTCGTGGCCACCTCGGCTGCTTCTTGACTTGCACTCCAAGTCCTTTGGATCACGTTCGTTCCAAAAATCACGCTCCCGAAGGTTTCATTCCGTTTGGACTCCGTTTGATATTCCTTTTCTTCGAAATACTGAAATAGGCAAAAAAACAGCAATACGGGCTGGGCCTCTGGTTAGTAGGTTAGTCCCAAAAATGATATAAATGTGTAGAATAAAGCCCATAAACATCCAAAAGGGGTAATATAATAGCATGGAACAAACAAAAATTATAGATACGTTGAAGACGTATCAAGCATCCCCAAGCTTAATTCATGCTCGTCCTCGAGTAGGTAAATGATAAAAACAGATTTTTTTTTGATGTGGAATGCTACCTAGCATAATTCTCAATAATTTTCTTTATTGTGGCATGAATGTTCAGATCCAAATGATTCAAAACAAAAGTTCATATTGACATAAGAAATAGTGATACTTCAAGCATAGTAATCAAAGTAATCATGTCTTCTCAAAATAACATGGCCAAAGAAAGTTATCCCTACAAAATCATATAGTCTGGCCGTTGCTCTATCTTCATCACACAAATTATTTAATCATGCACAACCCCGATGACAAGCCAAGAAATTGTTTCATACTTTAATAATCTCAAACTTTTTCAAATTTCACGCAATACATGAGCGTGCACTACAAAAAAATACACTTCCATGATGATACGTGTTTGTCACAGTAGGTCGCGTTTTTTGTCATGCATGTACATCCATGACGATTTTATGACAGAATCAAGATAGTCATACATGTGCTGTCGTAGAAATGTTCCATGACATTACCAAAATTATCATCACGGAAGTGTCCACTTCCATGACGGTAAATCGCGCGTCACAGAAGTGGTTTCGTCAAGGGTGACCGACACGTGGCATCCACCGTAACGGAACGCTGTTAAGCTATCGGGTCGAGTTTTGATCCGATAACCCGTTAACAGCCCCGACCAATGGGGATTTTCCACGTGTAAAATCATCATTGGCTGGAGGAAACACGTGTCGGCTCACTGTTGGGACAGATGTCATCCACTCATTGGACAGAAGGCGCCTATGATACGTCGACACGTGGCACGGCCCATCAAGTTTAAATGGGCCGACCCAATTAAAGGCCCACAAGATTTTGCGGGCCATAATGGGCCGGCCTAGCTAAAGGCCCACGAGTTTTGTGGACCATAATGGGCTGGCCCAGCTAAAGGCCCACAAGATTTTGCGGGCCATAATGGGTCGGCCCAGGTAAAGGCCCACAAGATTTTTGTGTGCCATAATGGGCCGGCCCAGGTAAAGGCCCACAAAATTCTTGCGAATCATAATGGGCCGGCCCAGCTAAAGGCCCACGAGATTTCACAGACATTAATGGGCCGGCCCAGCTGTAGGCCCACAAGATTTTGAGGACCCTAGTAGGCCGGCCCATTAACTGGCTGCCATGTTTTGGGCCAAATGTCGGCCCATATTTGCTCCGGTCCATTAATGGCCTACCATGTTCCGGGCCTAATAATGGCCCATATGAGATCCGGCCCGTTAAAAGCCTCCCACTTTCTGGGCCAAATCACGGCCCAGATCAGGTCCAACCCTTTAAGAGGCTTTGGGCTCAATTATGGCCCATATTAGATTCGGCCCGTTAACTGGGCACTATGCTTTTGGGCCCACTTGCTAAAGGCCCATTTAGTAATTCGTCCTTATATTAGTTTCGGCCTGTTAAGGGCCCCTTTAACATTTCGGCCCTATATTAATTTTGGCCTGTTAAAAGCCCGTCATATAGTTGGGCCTAACTACGGCCCGGTTTGCATCCGGCCTGCTTGCAACCGATATCTGATTGGGCCAAACAAGGCCCGAGACAACTTTGGCCTGTTAAAAGCCCAATTCGGGCTGCTGCTGGCTCGTGAGCTATTCGGCATGTTTCAGTTCCAACCTACTTCTCAGCCTCCTAAAAGCCCATTGAGTTTTCTTGCGAAAAGAGGGTCGGGGGTTACTCGGCCTATTAAAGGCCCGAATCTACTAGTGGGCCAGTTTGACGGGGCCCATGATGTGGATCATACATCGTGATTGCATGATGGCCTGATTATGTACCGTAATTTTACGGTTTAGCCGGTTTACTGCGACGACATGATATATATACAGTAAAATAACTACAGCATCATGAATAAGAAAAAACCTAGACTATACAATAAAGAAATTACGGCATATTACATCCACTGGGCATCAAAGTTCGCCACTATGATAATAAAGCACAAGCAGACAGCAGATTACATACACTGGGCATCAAAGATCACCACCAGTGCAAATAAACACGCCGACAAAATAATATACAAAACCGACAGCACTTCAATAGAGTTCAAGAAAGGTTAGCCCTGCTGGGGAGCTGCAGCGCAAGCAGCTGAGCAAGATGATGATATTGCGCTTGTTCAACACTTATATCTTCCTCAGTCTGAAAGATAAACAAGCAGACAGATGACAGCTTTTGCACAAAGTATTAGTGCTGACAATTCATCACATTTCTTACTGACGAATAAAGTGACACAGTTTAAAATTGCATTAACACAATATGGTATTGTTCAGGTCAAGACATGGCAGGAAATGACATTGTGAAGGAGTTGGCAGCTTCACGACACCACTGGATTACAAATCAAGAACTCATAAGTATCAATGGTTAGTGTGTTGTCAATTTATCCCATTTTAGATTGGCAAATAAAGAGACGGTTTAAATAATAGTAGAATGATGTGACATTGTTCATAGTTAAGACATTGCAGAATATGCCATTGTGTTGTAGTGGGTAGGTTCACCACACCACTGGATTACGGATGAAGAACAGAAGCATACATGCAGTGCAAAATAAGATCACTTGCTCTGTATAGTTTAATTTACATGGTATGAAGAAGGAACTTGGTTGTACAACTAGAAACTTAAACTGAGAAGGACAAACTTTTGTTTATGAACTACATAATAAACTTTAAACATGCAATTTGATGCAAACACCAAAAATAAACAGTTGTTGCAGTCATGCCTAACCAAACATACACAACAAAGTTTGAAGGCTTGAGAAGGAAAAACTTACATTACTGGTGAAGACAGGCTCTATAAAGCCCTTGTCCATGTTGATGGGGGGGCAATTCAAGAAGTTTAGCACAAAATCTTCTTCATAAGCATTTCCTTTATTCTACATTTTGTTAAGAGTAAATATAGATGTGATAATATACGAAAAAATGGAGAATATTTCAGATAAGATGAAGAGTGATGCTACATAACTAGGTAGCTATAAATGTATGTGCAGCAATACAGGCAAAAGGCACAACCAAGAGCAATGCACAGCTAAACTTCTTCAGTACCAACCTTATGATAAGAGTAAATATAGATCTGATGTGTAGAAAATGGAGGGCAAAGGAAAATAAGCTGCAGAGTGATGGTAATGAACAACTACCTGGCAATATAAGTACACTGATAAAGGACAGCATGTACTTACAAGAACAATGCAGAGCTAAAAAAATTCATTGGCATTGGATATATTCTACACTAATGTAACTATTCATACAGATCACATAATTTGGTGCGAACAATTGATAAGCAAGCTATCATGCATACTGCTGTCACATAATGAACCATGTATGTATGCAAGTACGGTGATACAGGACAACAGGTACTAACAAGAGCAAAGCAGCGGGCAGCATATTTGCGATATCCTGTCGTTCTTTTCAAACCGGAATTCTTCTTCGAGCAGATTTCCTGCAAAAAAATCCGTAATGCACATGCGGAAAAGTAGAAGTTCAAATAGTCATGTGATTTCATAGATAGTACCTCATCCTCGGAACAAGACCAGTGCATAACAAGGTTTTTCCATTCAATGTCTTCTAAATTTAGCACAGGAGACTTCACCAGAAATTCGTTTATAGACTTGCCATCAAAGTGTGATTTTCTCAGGTAACACCGATACTGCTGGAATGCTTCCTTGAAAAGCACAAGCAAGCTTTGCTCATCATGACTATCCAGATTGACCCTCGCCTAGTTAGAACAATGTAATGTAAATCATTGATGTGTTCTATCAGTAGAAAACAGGAAAATAATAACCATGAATAATAGCACTTACACGTAAGTTGGACAGGAAGATGTGAAAATGGTGTTTGTCTTCACTATAATCTTCCCATGATGGGAATATATGCACGTAGTCCCTAACAACATTGAAAGCATTGTCTTTTAAACTGGGAATAAATGGAATGGGGTTCCAATCTGCAGGAATTGGCCGTCTCTGCAGTTGGGATAGGTCTTCGGCCGGTGGACTTGCTGTACTTTTTGCTGGAGTGGGATTTTTCTGTGGTACGGCTGGTGCTATGGCAAATGAAATCGGTATACCTTTTGCTGGAGTGCTGGTCCTATGTGGTGGGGTTAGTGGTGTGGCCAATGAAGTATGGGTACAGTCTGCTGGAGTCGGTCCTACGTTTTGTGTCACTGGTTGTACAACCACTGTCAGATTTCTCCGGCACCACCATGTTTTTCAAGGATTTTGCTGGTGCTCCTTCAGGTTTGGCAATCACCCTCTTCCTTTTTGATGTCTGATGCACAAGAACAGCATTTGAGTGGAAAACATGGTATGATGACAGATGGAATATGTATTGATAATGGATGGGCATGGCATCTTGAGTTATATGATGAGTAAACTAAGCAGATGGCGGTGCAACAAAGTAGAAGAAATGCAAGACAACATATGCAAGATATGCGCAATCAATATAACCTTGCCAAATTAGAACAGGCACCTTGATGGGTGAACAGGACTAGCCATCTGCCTTTGACTCCTCGAGGTTAGAATAGTCATTAGGATGATATTCTAAACAAGAATCAACAGGTGGGGAGCAGACGAGTTTCATTGCTTCCAGAATGGCACTCAATGCCTTGGTGCCAATTTTGTAAGTCATTGCAGTGTTCCACAATATTCTTCTGATGCGCGGATTCTGATATTCACTGTAATTGCATATAATATCTGAGAACCGTGAAAACATAAATAGTTGTGAGATTATCTTTGTAATGCAGATGATATTCTAATATAGGGGCGCCCCTGTAAACACTTGTGTGCTATCACTGGATTCTGATGAGAGAGCTCATGTGTGCTGTAATATGGTGCATGCATTTATATAATCTGGCACAAGTACACAAAAAAATAGGCTCCAGAAGTAAGGATAGCTGGCAGATGATAGGTTCATAATATACTGTATAGAGAGTTTATTGCCAAACCATGATAACAAGAGTGCACAGCAACTAGGCAGATCATAGTGTACATAACAGGGGTACACCATAACCACGATATATAAATCGGGAAAGTGGAACTGGCTTGAAAATATGGTGTTGTATTGCCGCTAGTAATTGAAAGCCTATCGATCACGTACAGGCTAGCTCTATCGAACATGGTAAAGAAGAGCAAGCAGATTTTGGATAATAAAATGTTGGTTGCGCAGTGCCCACACATGATGAACTAGAGCGCATTAAGAATGCAACTCCCAGCTGTCTCTCGACCATTTCAGGCGGTTGGATGAAGATATTACGTCTCCTAACCCTTCTTCTTCCTCGTCTCTGATTCTTCCCGTACAGAACACCGCACGGGACGCCAGCCGGACCACCGCCCCCCACCGCCTGTGTTCCTCCGCCACCCCCACCCCCATCCCCGCCCCAACCCCCACCCGCTTCGAGTTTTCTTCGTTCAGCAAGGCCCCACAACCACCCGAGCCCCTTCGATCGCACCGGCGAACTTCGGTGAGCTCTGAAAAATCGACTGACCCAATTTTGAAATTTAGTCTACTGTGATTTAACTAGTGTGGAATATAAAAGGAGAAAACCATAAGCATTGGGAGTATAGTGTTGAGCGTGCCATGGCGGATCTGAAGGTGCAAACCAGACAAAGGCAACTTCGCAACCAAGACAAGAAATCAGAGTAAAGCAGTGGCGATCTATTTTCTTGCTGCAATAAATAAGTTGAGCAGATACGAAAGAGTACTGTCTTTGGTGCGGTGCCGTGTACGCATCTGTTGAGAATTTGATGGTGCTGCAGTAGCGATGGCTGTCGGCGGCATGGAAGCAGATCTAGGAGGGTAGACAGTGGTGGCGGGGCACGGTGGACGAGACAGTCGTAGGAGTGGCACCGACAAGGTGGACGACGGCGGGGATGAAGCGAGAGGACGGGATGCAAGGATCCCGGTCCGAAGACGTGGATGAGAGAGGTCGATCTCTTGTAATGGACGACGGCGTCGGGGTATCAGCTCCGGCATGGTGGAGGAGGACGGTGGTGGATGGGGTGGCGGACGGCGGCGGACGGAGGAGGGTGTGGTGGAGAGGGTGTTTTGGTGCCCACGGAGTACGAATGGGGAAAAGGGAGGTAGAGAGGAAGGGGGGAACCATGTATTCAGGGCACGCTTGTCTCAAATGCGAGGAAATTTACAAACTTAGCCCCCGTTTCAAATTTCTACTACATCACAGCAACATTAGTCGGTTGGGGATAGGACGGTAATCTCGCATACACCGAATATTTGCTAACGAGAGTTTGTTTTTGGCGCCCACCATGTATGAATATGAATCGGGGAGGGAGTCGATTTCGGCCGAGGGCACACTGTGTTTTGTTGCCCACCATGTATGAATCCGGGTGAGAGGCGGTTACGTCACGTTTGGGTGAAATTACAAACCTACCCCTATCGAAACATAAAGAAATCCAGCAGATAGGCTTTGCGTGGCAGGGATGGGCAGTAGTGATTTCCATCTCACATATTTTGGTTTCGGGCGGTTACTGCGACTTTCCCCACTTCGTTCAAATTTTGCAGAGTGCATGTTTACCGTGCCAACTCAATTCGAATCCCGTTTGTATTCTATTTTTTTCGGGCGGGATCCAATTTCAATTGGAATTACATTCTATATACAACATTTTTTAATATATACTTTCAAAAGCACAACACCATTTATACATAAATATGGTTTACAAATGGCATGATCTCATATTCATAAGGTTGTATCCATCAATTTGGATTTTCAAATATTTGAAACCACTTTATGTTGAAACCCAATGTATGCATTCCTAGCTAACTGTCTCCAATTAATGTGTGTTTCATGCGGGTTTTTTTACTTCTCAAACATGTATAATGTGTTTCACACATGCAACATATAGTGTAATCCCGTTTAGACATTAATTGCATATAAACCATTCATTGTTTGTAATTAAAGAATCTATGGATCACCAATATTGATAAACTATATAACATTACACGTGTGCCCAAATTCAAATGAATATGCATGTTTGATACACCAATTTGCGTTATGATAATATCGATGTCGTGATCTCCAGTTTAAATATTTGAATCCCCTTTAATCCAGATATTCGTCTCATATAGCTATCACTCATGCTTATATAGGACTATCTTTCTGGACCTATACGCGTTCATCGTCTCTCAGGTATCTCTCGTGCTACCTATATGTCGACAATGATCTTTTATCTTCGTAACACACTGACGGTACTCTCTCCCTCGACCTTCATCACTCTATCTCTCTCTAAGTATATCTCACTCCCTGCTATGTGTCTCTAACTATGATTCTCCATGTGGAATCTCTTTTTCTCACACAAAAACAAACTTTGTCTCCCGGGGTCTCATTTCTCTCTACTATTCCCATGTGTGCCACTCGCACACCCCTCATACAGAGATGTCTTTCGCTCCTTAGATATCAGAACCTACGACTCTTCCTCTTCAATATCTCTTTCTCACACACAAACACAAACTCTGTCTCCCAGGGTCTCATATTTCTCCATTGTTCTCTTGTATGTCGCTCACACACACCCTCTCTCCCTAGAGATATCTTGTGTTCCTTCATATGTCTCTCTAGCTATCACTCTCGTTGTGAAATATCTTTCTCTCTCGCAGACACAAAACTCCGTCTCTCTGGATCTCATTTCTCTCTGATATCTGTTTGTATGTGACTCACATGCACCCTCTCTCTATCTCTCTCACACCCACACACATAACCCAGCCTTCTGATCCACTCGACTCCTATCTCTAATGCACACTAGCTAGCATCTTTATCTTTCAACTAGCTCAAATGCCCGTGCTTTGCAACGGGTGAAAAAAAAAACCACACTTCTCTGACTCAATGGCTCAAGACACCCTCCTCCTCCCATAACCCACCTCCAGATGTGATGACATCTACAAACTCTTTGAAATCTGCCATGCTGCCATGAAAAGATGTGTTGTGTAAAAACATAAATCTGAATGGATTTCGTAAGTGTACTGAAGGTGTGTGCAATTCAAGTCAAAGAATTATCGGCCTGGTTGCGAGTATCTCTTCACACCCTAGTGTTAGACTAAGTATATGTTAGATATGCATGTTGTAACATAACTTGTATTTGTACGGTTCCCTATTATAAATATATGACAGCCGTACCCACCAAGGGTATCGAGCATTGTTCCAAACCCTAATACGTCTAACATGGTATCAGACGACGCGTTCGAACTGTGTCACGCTTCCGCCTCTGCTGCCGTCGCGCCGGCTCCCGCCTCCGCGCCGCCCCTCTCCACCCTGGCGATTGGAGTCGCCGTTCCTAGCGTCGCCTCTGCTTGCCTGGGCCCGATCTGCTCCTGCGGGATTGCAACCTCCCGTGCCTCGATCGTCTGCCATGCCCCCGCCGCCTCGGTCGCCTGCCGTGCTGATCGCGGGCGACCCGATCCCGTCGCGCGGCACGCCTCCGCCGCCGGCCTCCTACGGCGCCTCTGGGCAGGTGGCCTACAGTGGCCTTCCAGCTCCGACCCACTACCACGACGCGCCCCCGGCCTCGGGGCCCTATGGCGCTCATGTTCAGGCGCCGTACGGTGGCCCGTATCCTGCGCCATACGTCGCGCTGTTGACTGCGTCGTACGCGCCGTACGCTCCTGCCGCCCCTTCTTCCTACGCCCCGACGCCCTATGTTGCCGCCCCAACGTACACCGCCCCTCCTGCACTCCCGTATGGTGTGCAACCATCAGCGACTTACGGTCATCATAAACAACCATCGGCCGATGCACTCGTCCCGTACAGTGCCGTCCCGCCGCCTGATCTGCTGCTCTCCACGCCGATGGCCAAACCAGGGTCGTTTCACTTTGCTCATCTGGTGACGGTGAAGCTATCTTCTGATAACTACCTCCTGTGGTGCGCCCAAGTGTTGCCTGATGCGTAGCCACTACCTCGAGGGGTATGTTGATGGCTCCCTGCCGTGCCCTCCGGCTATGGTTCCGGTATCCTCGCCTCATGGTGGCTCTGTCATGATCCCCAACCCTGCTTATCGTCGGTGGACTGCTCAAGATCAAACCATCCTGGGTGCTATTCAGTCTTTGCTCCCTCCATCCATGGCTGGCATGGTGGTTTTTGCCGCTACGTCGAGGGATGCATGGACCACGCTTGACTCCAGCTTCTCCTCGCAGTTGCTGGCACGTTCGTCTGCCATTCGCAACCAGCTGGGTGAGGTCAAGAAGAATGATCTCTCTGTCACGGCCTTCTTCAACAAAGTTAAAAGTTTGGCTGATACACTGTCCTCAATTGGGAAGCCACTCCATGATGAGGAGTTTACTTCATTCATTCTCAATGGACTTGATGAGGACTATGACTCTCTTGTGGAAAACGTCAATGGACGTGACACGCCGATGCCACCTCATGATCTCTATGCCTGCCTCCTTATCACGGAGCAGCGGCTCGCTGCTCGCCGCTCTGTCGGAGTCTACACGGAGGGCCCTTCTATGAACGCTGCTCTTCGCGGGGGTGCCCGTGGTGCCAAGCAGAAGCCTCCACCGTCCACGGGCAACCAGCCCCATCCGCCCGCTCCAGCTCCGCCAACTGCTGGCCGCAAGTGGCTTCACTGCGAGGCGTGTGGTGGTGGGGTCAAGTGTCAGCTTTGCAGCATTGAGGGGCACTTGGCATCTCGGTGTCATCATCGTTTTAAACGTGATTTTCTTGCCATCAGGAACAATGGGAAGGGTAACGAGAAGCAAGATGCTCTCGCTACACAGGAGCCCGGATTTACTCCATCATTTTTTGTGGATCCTGCCTGGTACATGGACACAGGCGCCACAAACCATTTGACGAGCCAGCTTGACAAGTTGGCCACTCGCCAGCCCTACACCGGTCATGATCAGGTCCGCACTACAAATGGATCAGGTATGCCCATCTCACATGTTGGTCAGGCATCTCTTCTTTCCCGTACCACTAAAACCTTGCGTCTCCTTGATGTCCTTCGTTTTCCTTCAGTCACAAGTAGTTTACTCTCGGTTCCTAAATTAACTCGTGACAAGAATGTGTTTGTTGAGTTTCACCCTTTTCATTTTTTTGTCAAGGACCGGGACATGAGGGACGTTCTTCTTAGTGGTCGAGCTCGCGACGGCTTATATGCACTTGACGTGCCACGAGTGCTTGATGTGCCACGAGTGTCTCAAGTTTTCAGTGGCGTGCGGGTGTCATTGTCGCAGTGGCATTCTCGCCTTGGCCACCCTGCCACTCCCATTGTGCGCCATGTGCTTCATCGTCATCGTCTTCCCGTTGAGTCCAGTAATAAGGAGTTTCTAGTGTGTGATGCCTGTCAACAAGGCAAGAGTCATCAGTTGCCCTTGTCTGTATCAAGTCGTGTTGTCAAAGCTCCTCTTGAACTTGTGTTTTCCGATGTGTAGGGCTATGCCCAAACTTATCTTAGTGGGCACAACTATTATGTCAGTTTCATAGATGCTTTCAGTCGCTTTACTTGGATTTATCTTATTAAGCGCAAATCTGATGTGTTTCATATTTTCATGCAATTTCAAGCACATGTTGAACGATTGCTTAAGCACAAAATTATCCATGTTCAGTCTGATTGGGGGGGGGGGGTGAATACCGTAATCTTAACACCTTCTTTCAGAAGCTTGGTATTTTGCATCATGTGTCTTATCCTCATACACATCAGCAGAATGGTGCAGCTAAGCGTAAGCACCGTCATATAGTTGAGAGTGGTCTAACACTTCTTGCACATGCCTTTGTTCCGTTCCGGTTCTGGAGCGATGCCTTTGTTACTGCTTGTTTTTTGATAAACAAGATTCCCACACGACTTCTTCGTATGAAGTCCCTGAAGGAAATATGCCCTAGAGGCAATAATAAAGTTATTATTTATTTCCTCATATCATGATAAATGTTTATTATTCATGCTAGAATTGTATTAACCGGAAACATGATACATGTGTGAATACATAGACAAACATATAGTCACTAGTATGCCTCTACTTGACTAGCTCATTAATCAAAGATGGTTATGTTTCCTAACCATAGACATGTGTTGTCATTTGATTAATGGGATCACATCATTAGGAGAATGATGTGATTGACATGACCCATTCCGTTAGCCTAGCACTTGATCGTTTAGTATATTGCTATTGCTTTCTTCATGACTTATACATGTTCCTGTAACTATGAGAATTATGCAACTCCCGTTTACCTGAGGAACACTTTGGGTACTACCAAACGTCACAACATAACTGGGTGATTATAAAGGAGTACTACAGGTGTCTCCGAAGGTACATGTTGAGTTGGCGTATTTCGAGATTAGGTTTTGTCACTCCGATTGTCGGAGAGGTATCTCTGGGCCCTCTCGGTAATGCACATCATTATAAGCCTTGCAAGCAATGTGACCAAATGAGTTGGTTACAGGATGATGCATTACGGAACGAGTAAAGAGACTTGCCGGTAACGAGATTGAACTAGGTATTGGATACCGATGATCAAATCTCAGGCAAGTAACATACCGATGACAAAGGGAACAACGTATGTTGTTATGCGGTTTGACCGATAAAGATCTTCGTAGAATATGTAGGAACCAATATGGGCATCCAGGTTCCGCTATTGGTAATTGACCGAGAATAGTTCTAGGTCATGTCTACATAGTTCTCGAACCCGTAGGGCCCGCACGCTTAACGTTACGATGACAGTTTTATTATGAGTTTATAAGTTTTGATGTACCGAAGTTTGTTCAGAGTCCCGGATGTGATCACGGACGTAACGAGGAGTCTAGAAATGGTCGAGACATAAAGATCAATATATTGGAAGCCTATATTTGGACATCAGAATCGTTCCGGGTAAAATCTTCATTTTACCGGAGTACCGGGAGGTTACCGGAACCCGCCGGGGGGTTATTGGGCCTACACGGGCCCCGAGGGAGAAGAGGGAAGGAGGCAGGAGGGGGCCTCATGCCCCTCCCCTTCCTAGTCCGAATAGGACAAGGGAAGGGGGGCGGCGCCCCCCTTTCCTTCCCCTCTTCCTCCTCTTTCCCCCCTTCTCCTATTCCAACTAGGAAAGAAGGGAGTCCTACTCCCAGTGGGAGTAGGACTCCCCCCTTGGCGCGCCCTCCTTGGCCGGCCGCCTCGTCTCCCCTGGCTCCTTTATATACGGGGGTGGGGGGCACCCCATAGACACACAAGTTGATCTACGGATCATTCCTTAGCCGTGTGCGGTGCCCCCCTCCACCATATTCCACCTCGGTCATATCGTCGCGGAGTTTAGGTGAAGCCCTGCGCCGGTAGAGCATCATCATCGTCACCACGCCGTCGTGCTGACGGAACTCATCCCCGAAGCTTTGCTGGATCGGAGCCCGGGGATCGTCATCGAGCTGAACGTGTGCCGAACTCGGAGGTGCCGTACGTTCGGTGCTTGGATCGGTCAGATCGTGAAGACGTATGACTATATCAACCGCGTTGTGTTAACGCTTCCGCTTACGGTCTACAAGGGTACGTGGACAATACTCTCCCGTCTCGTTGCTATGCCATCACCATGATCTTGCGTGTGCGTAGGAATTTTTTTGAAATTACTACGTTCCCCAACAGTGGCATCCGAGCCTATGTTTTATGCGTTGATGTTATATGCACGGTAGAACACAAGTGAGTTGTGGGCGATACAAGTCATACTGCTTACTAGCATGTCATACTTTGGTTCGGCGGTATTGTGAGATGAAGAGGCCCGGACCGACATTATGTGTACGCTTACGCGAGACTGGTTTCACCGTTACGAGCACTTGTGCTTAAAGGTGGCTGGCGGGTGTCTGTCTCTCTCACTTTAGCTGAATCGAGTGTGGCTACGTCCGGTCCTTGCGAAGGTTAAAACAGCACTAACTTGACGAACTATCGTTGTGGTTTTGATGCGTAGGTAAGAACAGTTCTTGCTAAGCCCGTAGCAGCCACGTAAAATTTGCAACAACAAAGTAGAGGACGTCTAACTTGTTTTTGTAGGGCATGTTGTGATGTGATATGGTCAAGACGTGATGAGATATAAGTTGTTGTATGAGATGATCATGTTTTGTTGAAGTTATCGGCAACTGGCAGAAGCCCTATGGTTGTCTCTTTGTTGCATAAGATGCAAGTGCCAAATAATTGCTTTACTTTATCGCTATGCGATAGCAATAGTTGCAAGAGCAATAGTTGGCAAGACGACCATGTGACGACACATTGATATAGATCAAGATGATGAAGATCATGGTGTCGTGCCGGTAACGATAGAGATCATGACAGTACTTTGGAGATGGAGATCAAAGGCGCAAGATGATCATGGCCATATCATGTCACATATTTTGATTGCATATGATGTTTATCTGTTATACATCTTATTCTGTTTTGTTTGACGGTAGCATTTTAAGATGATCTCTCACTAATTATCAAGAAGTGTTCTCCCTGAGTATGCAGCGTTGCGAAAGTTCTTTGTGCTGAGACACCACGTGATGATCGGGTGTGATAGGCTCTACGTTCAAATACAACGGGTGCAAAACAGTTGCACACGCGGAATACTCAGGTTAAACTTGACGAGCCTAGCATATACAGATATGGACTCGAAACACGGAGACCGAAAGGTCGAGCGTGAATCATATAGTAGATATGATCAACATAGTGATGTTCACCGTTGAAACTACTCCATCTCACGTGATGATCGGACATGGTGTAGTTGATATGGATCACGTAATCACTTAGAGGATTAGAGGGATGTCTATCTAAGTGGGAGTTCTTTAGTAATATGATTAATTGAACTTAAATTTATCATGAACTTAGTCCTGGTAGTATTTTGCAAATTATGTTGTAGATCAATAGCTTGCGTTGTTGCTTTCATATGTTTATTTTGATATGTTCCTAGAGAAAATTGTGTTGAAAGATGTTAGTAGCAATGATGCGGATTGGATCCGTGATCTGAGGTTTATCCTCATTGCTGCACAGAAGAATTATGTCCTTAATGCACCGCTAGGTGACAGACCTATTGCAGGAGCAGATGCAGACGCTATGAACGTTTGGCTAGCTCAATATGATGACTACTTGATAGTTTAGTGCACCATGCTTAACGGCTTAGAATCGGGACTTCAAAGACGTTTTGAACGTCATGGACCATATGAGATGTTCCAGGAGTTGAAGTTAATATTTCAAGTAAATACCCGAGTTGAGAAATATGAAGTCTCCAGCAAGTTCTATAGCTAAAAGATGGAGGAGAATCGCTCAACTAGTGAGCATGTGCTCAGATTGTCTGGGTACTTCAATCGCTTGAATCAAGTGGGAGTTAATCTTCCAGATAAGATAGTGATTGACAGAATTCTCTAGTCACCATCACCAAGTTAGTAGAACTTTGTGATGAACTATAGTATGCAAGGGATGACGAAAGCAATTCCCGAGCTCTTTGTGATGTTGAAATCGACGAAGGTAGAAATCAAGAAAGAGCATCAAGTGTTGATGGTTGACAAGATCACTAGTTTCAGGAAAAAGGGCAAAGGGAAAGAAAGGGGAACTTCAAGTAGAATGGCAAGCAAGTTGTCACTCCCGCGAAGAAGCCCAAAGCTGGACCAAAGCCTGAAATTGAGTGATTATAATGCAAAGGAAAAGGTCACTAGAAGCGGAAATGCCTTGAATATTTGGTGGATAAGAAGGATGGCAAAGTGAACAAGGGTATATTTGATATACATGTTATTGATGTGTACTTTACTAGTGTTTATAGTAGCCCCTGAGTATTTGATACTTGTTCGGTTGCTAAGATTAGTAACTCAAAACAGGAGTTACAGAATAAACAGAAACTAGTTGAGGGTGAAGTGACGATGTGTGTTGGAAGTGGTTCCAAGATTGATATGATCATCATCGCACACTCCCTATACTTTCGGGATTAGTGTTGAACCTAAATAAATGTTATTTGGCGTTTGTGTTGAGCATGAATATGATTTGATCATGTTTATTGCGATACGGTTATTCATTTAAAATCAGAGAATAATTGTTGTTCTGTTTAAATGAATAAAACCTTTGATGGTCATACACCCAATGAAAATAGTTTGTTGGATCTCGATCGTAGTGATACACATATTCATAATATTGATGCCAAAAGATGCAAAGTTATTAATGATAGTGCAACTTATTTGTGGCACTGCCGTTTGGGTCATATCGGTGTAAAGCGCATGAAGAAATTCCATAAAGATGGTTTTTCGGAATCACTTGGTTATGAATCATTTGATGCTTGCGAACCGTGCCTTTTGGGCAAGATGACTAAAACTCCGTTCTCTGGAACAATGGAATGAGCTACTGACTTATTGGAAATAATACATACCGATGTATGCGATCTGATGAGTGTTAAGGCTCGTGGCAAGTATCATTATTTTCTAACCTTCACAAATGATTTGAGCAGATATGGGTATATCAACTTGATCAAACATAAGTCTGAAATAGTTGAAAAGTTCAAAGAATTTCAGAGTGAAGTGGAAATATCATCGTAACAAGAAAAATAAAGTTTCTACGATCTGATCGTGGAGATGAATATTTGAGTTATGAGTTTGGTCTTCATTTGAAACAATGTGAAATAGTTTCGCAACTCATGCCATCTGGAACACCACAATGTAGTGGTGTGTCCGGACGTCGTAATCGTACTTTACTAGATATGGTGCGATCTATGATCTCTCTTATCGGTTTACCACTATCGTTTTGGGGTTATGCATTAGAGACAGATGCATTCACTTTAAATAGGGCACCATCTAAATCCGTTGAGACGACATCGTATGAACTATGGTTTAGAAGTAAAGCTAAGCTGTCGTTTCTTAAAGTTTGGAGTTGCCATGCTTATATGAAAAAGGTTTTCAACCTGATAAGCTCGAACCCAAATCGGAGAAGTGCGTCTTCATAGAATACCCAAAGGAAACTGTTGGGTACTCCTTCTATCACAAATCCAAAGGCAAAACATTCGTTGCTAAGATGGATCCTTTCTAGAGAAGAAGTTTCTCTCGAAAGAAGTGAGTGGGAGGAAAGTAGAACTTGATAAGATAATTGTACCTTCTCCCTTATTGGAAAGTAGTTCATCACAGAAATCAGTTCCAGTGATTCCTACACCAATTAGTGAGGAAGTTAATGATGATGATCATGAAACTTCAGATCAAGTTGCTACCAAACCTCGTAGGTCTTCCAGAGTAAGATCCGCACTAGAGTGGTACGGCAATCATGTTCTGGAAGTCATGTTACTAGACCATGATGAACCTACGAACTATGAGGAAGCGATGATGAGCCCAGATTCCGCGAAATGGCATGAGGCCATAAAATCTGAGATATGATCCATGTATGAGAACAAAGTACAGACTTTGATTGACTTGCTCAATGATCAGCAAGCCATGTTAAATGAATGGATCTTCAAGAGGAAGACGGACACTGATAGTATTGTTACTATCTACTAAGCTCGACTTGTTGCGAAATGGTTTCAACAAGTTCAAGGTGTTGAATACGATGAGATTTTCTCACTCCTATCGAAGCTTAAGTCTGACTGAATCATGTTAGCAATTGCCACATTTTATGAAATCTGGCAAATGGATGTCAAAACTGCATTCCTTAATGGATTTATTAAAGAAGAGTTGTATATGATGCAACCAGAAAGTTTTTGTCAATCCTAAAGATGCTAACAAAGTGTGCAAGCTCCAACAATCCATCAATGGACTGGTGCAAGCATCTCGGAGTTGGAATATACGTTTTGATGAGTTGATCAAAGCATTTGGTTTTATACAGACTTTTGGAAAGAACTGTATTTACAAGAAAGTGAGTGGGAGCACTACAACATTTCTGATAAGTATATGTGAATGACATATTATTAATTGGAAATGATGTAGAATTTTCTGGAAAGCATGAAGGAGTGTTTGAAAGGAGTTTTTTTAAAGAAAGACCTCGGTGAAGCTGCTTACACATTGAGCATCAAGATCTATATAGATAGATCAAGACGCTTGATAAGTTTTTCAATGAGTACATACCTTGATAAATTTTTTTGAAGTAGTTCAAAATGGAACAGTCAAAGAAAGAGTTCTTGCCTGTGTTGCAAGGTGTGAAGTTGAGTAAGACTCAAAAACCCGACTATGGCAGAAAATAGAAAGAGAACGAAAAGTCATTCCCTATGCCTCAGTCATAGGTTCTATAAAGTATGCTATGCTGTGAACCAGACCTATTGTATACCTTGCTCTGTGTTTGGCAAAGGAATACAATTTTGATCTAATAGTAGATCACTGGACAGCGGTCAAGAATATCCTTAGTGAGGACTAAGGAGATGTTTTTTGATTATGGAGGTGATAAAAGAATTCGTCGTAAAAGTTACATCGGTGCAAACTTTTACACTGATCCAGATGACTCTAAGTCTCAATCTGGATACATATTGAAAGTGGGAGCAATTAGCTAGAGTAGCTCCGTGCAGAGCATTGTAGACATAGAATATTTGCAAAATACATACGGCTCTGAATGTGACAGACCCGTTGACTAAACTCCTCTCACGAACAAAACATGATCATACCTTAGTACTCTTTTGGGTGTTAATCACATAGCGATGTGAACTAGATTATTGACTCTAGTAAACCCTTTGGGTGTTGATCACATGATGATGTGAACTATGGGTATTAATCACATGCAGATGTGAATATTAGTGTTAAATCACATAGCGATGTGAACTAGATTATTGACTCTAGTGCAAGTGGGAGACTGAAGGAAATATGCCCTAGAGGCAATAATAAAGTTATTATTTATTTCCTCATATCATGATAAATGTTTATTATTCATGCTAGAATTGTATTAACCGGAAACATGATACATGTGTGAATACATAGACAAACATATAGTCACTAGTATGCCTCTATTTGACTAGCTCATTAATCAAAGACGGTTATGTTTCCTAACCATAGATATGTGTTGTCATTTGATTAATGGGATCACATCATTAGGAGAATGATGTGATTGACATGACCCATTCCGTTAGCCTAGCACTTGATCGTTTAGTATATTGCTATTGCTTTCTTCATGACTTATACATGTTCCTGTAACTATGAGAATTATGCAACTCCCGTTTACCGGAGGAACACTTTGGGTACTACCAAACGTCACAACGTAACTGGGTGATTATAAAGGAGTACTACAGGTGTCTCTGAAGGTACATGTTGAGTTGGCGTATTTCGAGATTAGGTTTTGTCACTCCGATTATCGGAGAGGTATCTCTGGGCCCTGTCGGTAATGCACATCATTATAAGCGTTGCAAGCAATGTGACCAAATGAGTTGGTTACAGGATGATGCATTACGGAACGAGTAAAGAGACTTGCCGGTAACGAGATTGAACGGTATTGGATACTGACGATCAAATCTCGGGCAAGTAACATACCGATGACAAAGGGAACAACGTATGTTGTTATGCGGTTTGACCGATAAAGATCTTCGTAGAATATGTAGGAACCAATATGGGCATCCAGGTTCCGCTATTGGTTATTGACCGAGAATAGTTCTAGGTCATGTCTACATAGTTCTCGAACCCGTAGGGTCCGCACGCTTAACGTTACGATGACAGTTTTATTATGAGTTTATAAGTTTTGATGTACCGAAGTTTGTTCGGAGTCCCGGATGTGATCACGGACGTAACGAGGAGTCTTGAAATGGTCGAGACATAAAGATTGATATATTGGAAGCCT
>NC_041383.1:766983003-766986661 GCF_002162155.2 Triticum dicoccoides | reverse complement strand
TTCCTCCTCTTTCCCCCCTTCTCCTATTCCAACTAGGAAAGAAGGGAGTCCTACTCCCGATGGGAGTAGGACTCCCCCTTGGCGCGCCCTCCTTGGCCGGCCGCCTCCTCTCCCCTGGCTCCTTTATATACGGGGGCGGGGGGCACCCCATAGACATAGAAGTTGATCTACGGATCGTTCCTTAGCCGTGTGCGGTGCCCCCCTCCACCATATTCCACCTCGGTCATATCGTCGCGGAGTTTAGGCGAAGCCCTGTGCCGGTAGAGCATCATCATCGTCACCACGCCGTCGTGCTGACGGAACTCATCCCCGAAGCTTTGCTGGATCGGAGCCCGGGGATCGTCATCGAGCTGAACGTGTGCTGAACTCGGAGGTGCCGTACGTTCGGTGCTTGGATCGGTCGGATCGTGAAGACGTACGACTACATCAACCGCGTTGTGCTAACGCTTCCCCTTACGGTCTACGAGGGTACGTGGACAATACTCTCCCCTCTCGTTGCTATGCCATCACCATGATCTTGCGTGTGCGTAGGAATTTTTTTGAAATTACTACGTTCCCCAACAGTCCCCTCTAGAAGTGTTGCTTCATGAAACTCCAGATTACTCCTTCCTCAAAGTGTTCGGTTGTGCGTGTTGGCCACATCTTCGCCCATACAATAAGCATAAACTTGAGTATCGGTCGAAAAATGTGTGTTCCTTGGGTACAGTCCTCTCCACAAAGGTTACAAGTGTCTCCACATTCCATCAAACCGTGTTTACATTTCCCGTGATGTTGTGTTTAATGAGACCGTCTTCCCTTTTTCCACGCTCACATCACCCACTGACACTCCTGTCGCTGAGTTGCACTCGTTTCCAGTTTTGCCTGATCAATTTGTGGATGCTGCATATTCTCCTCTGTTGTTGCCTAACCACGGTGCAGGGACTGGACGAGGTGCTCGACTGGAGCTTCTTGATGATGACGCTGCGCCACCTACGCCAGCTGTTGCTACGCCGGCTGTCCCTTCTGCCACGACGGCTGCCACCGACGTCGATCCCGTGTGCATACACCATGCACGCGGATCCGCTGGCGTGCCCGCGTCACCTGGGCTGGCCACCCTTGTGGCCTCGTCACCTGGGCCTGCCGTGGCCTCGTCACCTAGGCCTACGGCCTCGCAGTCGCCTGGGTCGGCTGACCCCGCGGCTCGATCGCCTGGGCCGGCGGCCTCGCCGAGCGACGACGTGTGCATGTCCCATACATGTGGGTTCACTGGAGCGCCCATGTCGCCCGGTGCCCCTGTGTCACCTGATCCGTCGTTGCCAACCACGTCGGGCCAATCTTCGTCAACCACTCCAGGTCCGGTGACCGTGCTACCATACGTGCGTCTGCACTCACCTGCAGGCGTGTCTTCTTCGCCACTCCTGGACAGTAGCTCCCCTGTGGTGACAGCCTCGTCGCCACCTCCGCCTGTCGTCCTGCGCCCTCATACTCGCAGCAAGAGTGGCATTTTTCAACCGAAGAAGCGCACTGACGGGACTGTTGCATGGCTTGCGGCTTGTGTGGCACATGCTGAAGCTGATCCTACGACTGAACCATGACACTTTCAGGCAGCGCTTCGCATTCCACACTGGCATGCTGCGATGGAGCAGGAGATCCATGCTCTTCAGAAGAACAACACTTGGCGTCTGGTTCCACCTTCGTCCGGTGTCAATATCATTGACTCCAAATGGGTGTTCAAGGTGAAGAAACATGCTGATGGCTCCATTGAGAGATACAAGGCACGCCTGGTTGCAAAGGGGTTCAAACAACGGTATGGCATTGACTATGAAGACACGTTCAGTCCTGTTATTAAACCAACTACCATTCGTGTTCTTCTTTCCTTGGCTGTTACTCAAGGATGGTCGCTTCGACAACTTGATGTTCAGAATGCTTTCCTCCATGGAGTTCTGGAAGAAGAGGTTTATATGCGTCAGCCGCCAGGGTTTGTTGATCCTGATCAGCCGCATCATTTGTGTCGTCTTGTCAAGGCTCTCTATGGTCTGAAGCAGGCCCCTCGTGCGTGGCATGCGCGTCTTGGAGCTGCTCTTCGTGCGCATGGTTTTTTGCCTACAACAGCGGATACGTCTCTGTTTATTCTTCAGCGACCTGAGGTGACTATGTACATTCTGGTCTATGTTGATGATATCATTCTTGTCAGTTCATCTGCTGCTGCTACGGACCGGCTTGTGTCCTCTCTCAGTGCTGAGTTTGCTGTTAAGGATCTTGGGAGAGTCCATTACTTCCTGGGTCTAGAGGTGTTTCATTCTGATGGTGGCCTAACTCTTACTCAGAGGAAGTACTCTCAAGATCTTCTACGTCGTGCTGGTATGTTGCAGTGCAAGACTGCCACGACTCCCATGTCTGCCACAGAAAAATTGACAGCTTTTGATGGTGACTTGCTCTCTCCTGAGGATGCCACGGAGTATCGCAGTATTGTTGGTGGGCTGCAGTACTTGCTCGTTACTCGACCAAACATATCTTTTGCAGTTAACCGTGTGTGCCAGTACCTTCATGCACCACGTGATCCTCACTGGTCTGCTGTCAAGCGCATCTTGTGCTATGTTCGTCACACTGGTTCCTATGGTCTCCATCTTCAGCCTGCACGTTCTGGATTGATTTTAGCATTTTCTGATGCCGATTGGGCTGGTAGTCCTGATGATCGGCGATCCACGGGGGGACATGCTGTGTTCTTTGGGCCTAACTTGATCGCCTGGCAAGCTCGCAAGCAAGCTACGGTGTCTCGGAGTAGTACCGAAGCTGAGTACAAAGTTATTGCTAATGCCATAACTGAGATCATATGGGTGCAGTCATTGCTTCGAGAGTTGAAGGTCTCCCCAACTCAGCCGCCTGTTCTTTGGTGTGATAACATCGGTGCCACATACCTTTCAACCAATCCAGTATTTTATGCCCGAACAAAGCACATCGAAGTTGACTATCATTTTGTGAGGGAACGTGTTGCTCAGAAGCTCCTTCAGATTAAGTTTGTTTCTTCTAAGGATCAACTTGCTGATATTTTCACTAAACCCTTGCCCTTGCCTTCTTTTGAAGGATGTCGTAGCAATCTTAACCTCCTGAGTGTTTCAGGACATAGTTAAGATTGAGGGAGGGTGTTAGACTAAGTATATGTTAGATATACGTGTTGTAACATAACTTGTATTTGTACGGTTCCCTCTTATAAATATATGACAGCCGTACCCACCAAGGATATCGAGCATTGTTCTAAACCCTAATACGTCTAACACCTAGTGATGCCCAATAAATACCGCATTATAACAAAAATAGTAAAGTGCATTTTAGTACAATGTCTTTGCTTCACTACGGAGGATCCACATAGTTGCATGGTATATGCATGGCATATCACTATTCGTGTCCAAAGGTATTAGGACCGGTGTACAAAGGTTCTCCAAACCTGGCTATCATAACAAAATAAGTGTGGATTTTCTGTCACACAAAGCAAGGACTTCAAGTCCGACTCTTTGTCCTTTAGTGACAGGCGGGAAAAAAATAAAAAACCTACACCGCGCGCCACTATGTGCCACCAACTCCAACAAACGTCACAAATATGATTTTTCTCACGTCTAGTAACATTGTGAAAGTAAAGTTACTTCACTAAATGAAAAAATAGAAATAGCAAGTTTCTTGT
>NC_041383.1:766977115-766982833 GCF_002162155.2 Triticum dicoccoides | reverse complement strand
CTTTGTCAAACTTGCAAAAGTTGTTAGATTTTCTTGATTTTTGTAGGTTAATTTTACTTGTGTGAGGTGTGTAGATGATCTGCAAACTACGACTCATATGCCATGAAAATGTAGACAAAGCTTGATTCAAGTATGAAGAAATCTTTTGTCAAACTTGGAGAACTTGTTTGCAATGGGAGAAAAAATTGACGTGTAATCCTTTGTTTTAGTGTGCGCATTTGAGAAATCCTTAGTTTCTTTTTGCGGGGGAGAATCCTTAGTTTTAAAGCACCAATCAAGTCATTGGGTATGCCCAATGCTATACAATCGTTTGTTTCGAGTTGATGCATAGGGTCAGTATTTTTGTTTAAAAGCAGCAATCTAGCACCTATTTTTAACCGGTGCTCTTTTTTCATTTTTTTAATTGTGATTTGGACATAATATTAAATTCTACAAGTGCTAAACAATTCCAACATAATTTCCTCTTGAGTAAAAAGTACGCGTCCGTGGGACATGGACGGGGTAACTACGCTTGGTCTCCTTGTTTCTATTTTTTCTCGTTCCTTCTGTCAATCTCGGAAATCCCACCTTTCCGAATCCTGCAATTTCCTCCTTTCCCATTTTCGTATTTTTCTCCCCCAATCCCGGAAATCCCTCCTATCCTTATTATTTTCTCTCCTTTCCTTCTTATCAGGGTCTCACGTTTTCCTATTTTTCTCTCTCAACCTCGGAATTTCCACCTTTCCAAATCCCTCATTTCCTTCCTTATTAGGACTTCCCAATTTCCTTTTTTTTCTCTCTCAATCCCGAAAACCCCTCCTCTAGTTCGCAAAAAAAAAAAACCCTCCTCTGATTTTAAATCTTACTTTGAGCAACAGCCATATTCTCGTTTTAGGCCCCTCTTTCACCTCACCCTCTTTTTGTTTATCTCTGAAGTGGCTTGTTGAGTGTCTACTTACGGACATATATAAATTTTTCTCTCGAATACGCACGAGTGTGCACACTTTATATTAAATCACAATGATATGATGTTTGGTTCAATATAGCATATACCCGCCCCTGAAGTTAGGGTTTCTGCCTCCCGCCGCCGCCGCCGCAGGTCCGCCTCCTCTCCGGTGGCCCTAGGGCCATGGGGGCGCGGTGGATCTCGGCAAGGGCCGGCGGGAGGGCTCCGTTTTTAGTCGTTTCTTTCAGTTTTGCTAGGGTTTGTGTCCTGCTCGGGAAGACGAGACGGCGGCGGCTCCCTGAAGATGGAATAAAGGTCTCCCCGCCTAGTCCCCGTTCTGACGGCGCGTCTACCACCGTTGGTGGGCGTGTGGAGGTGTGTCTCCGGCGGATCTATCTTTGGTGGATTTGCTCGGATCTCATCGTTGTTCGTCTATGTTCGCGTGTCTTCGGATTGGATCTTTCTGATCTACGTTATTCTTTCATCTGTGTCGATTGTTGTTCTGGTGCGCTGGTCCTACGGGGCCTTAGCACGACGACTTCCCGACTGTCTACTATAACAAATTGTGCCCGACTCCGGCGATGGATGGCGATGACGGCGGCGCGCCTTCGGCTCGCTTCAGTGCTGGTAGTCGTCGCTAGGTGGTCTATGGATCTGGATGTAATTTTTATTATTTCTGGTATTCATTGTACTACCATGATTGAAGATGAATAGATAGGAAATTTTCTCGCAAAAAAAAGAAGAAGAAGAAGATGGGGAGAATCCCTCCACCATGAGACGTATATAAATTGGTGGGATTCGTTGCAAAGCTACAAGGTGGGACTATTAATTAAGATGCATGCAATTTTTTAAGAAGCGCACTCACGTGTCTTCCGGCCCACAAGAGAAATTTTGTGGCTTAGTACAGATGGCGTATGTCTGCTCTTGCCTGCTTCACATCGCGACCCAGTTTCTCCAAAAAAAGAAATTGCGACCAAGAAGCCATGCAGCAGTTCTAGGAAAGTTTCTATTATTTTTTTCAGACAAAAAATGCGTACGTGGCTGCTTTTAGTCGATATATATGAAGCCGAAACCACAATCTATTAGAAGCCCCCAGCCAGCTTGACTGGTAGAAGCAAACAATTCTAACCCCTTGTTCTAGGGATCAAATACCCGGCCATGATGTTTTCACTTTTTTATTTTCTAGTACTTTAGTTGAAACTTGAAACGCCCAGACAAAGCCACATGGGCCAGGTGGTCTACCTTGTGATCGAGTTTTTGAAAAAAAAACTCGCGACCAAACAGTTCCGGAAAAGAATGCATGTTTCACCTTGGGAGCTCCTAACCGGCGCCTTAAGCGCCGGTTCAGGAAGCTGGAGCTCACAGCCGCGCCTGCTGGGCCGGCCCACGACACGCCTTCTATACATAAGAAAAAATACCATCTATACCACAAAAAATCCCATAAAAAGTATTGCTCACTTCAGGATTCGACCACGCGACCTCTACTACATGTTCCAATGGACTAACCACTAGAGCAATCAATCGGTCATGGATATTTTCAGCGCGCACGAATTAAGAATAAATAAAGTCGCGCTATTTATTGCGCACAGATTTTGGGAAACGTAATTTTTTCGGCACGAAATTTGAAAATTCACAGATTTCAAAATAATCACGAATTGAAAAGGTTAACGAACTAAAAAAATCATTGATTTTAAAAAAGTTCATCAATATCAAACAGGTTCGTTTGAATTTGAAAAATGTTCATAGAATTTGAAAAAAAGTTCATCGAATTTTAAAAAAGTTCGTCGAAATATAGAAAAGGTTCATCGAAATCTAGAAAAAGGTTCATCAAATTTGAATAAAGTTCATGGAATTTAAAAAAAATGTATTTTTCGTTTTTTGTTCGTGATTTCAAAATGTGTTCATAGTTTTAAATTTATACACATTTTCAAATTTTGTTCACAATTTTAAATTGTTCAGTGTACATCAAAAAATGTTCAATGGGTATTTAAATGGTTTTTCAGCGTATATCACAAAATTGTTCAATGTGTAGTTAAAAATTGTTCAGATTATATTACAAAAAAGTTCAATGTATCAAATTTGTTCATCTTATATAAAAAAATGTATAAATATGTTTTAAACTAAACCACAAAAATGTTCGCTGTGCAGTTAAAAATTGTTCATCGTACACCGAAAAAAATGTTCATTGTATATTTGAAAATCGCTCGTCGTATATAAATTTTTGTTCATGTTCTCAATAATTGTTCATGTTTTAAAAATTGATGGAATTTTAAAATTTTAAAAAGTTCACCAACCATGAAAAAAGTTCATCAAGATTAAAAAAAAGGTCATCAATTTTGGAAAAAAAGTTCATCGATTAGAAAAAGAGTTCACGGGTTTTCAAAAAATGGTTCACGAATTTGAAAAAGTTCATAAAGTAGGAAAAGGTTCATCGATTTTGAAAAAAAGTTCATCGATTTGAAAAAGATTTCACGGATTTTCAAAAAGGGTTCATGAATTCAAAAAAAGTTCATCATTCTGAAAATAGTTCATAGAATTTTAAAAAAAGTTCACGCAATTGAAAAATAAATACAGAATGGGAAAAATAAAAAAGAAAGAAAAGTAAAAAACTGTTCCAAAAAAAAACGGTTCCCAAAAGTGGGGGATTCCGCGACCGTGACAAAGAATAAACCAAACATGACAGAACTGGACACATATGTAGGTTTATCGTAGTGGTTGATTCGCTGCTCTTTGAACCTAGAGATCCTAAGTTCGAACCCTTCCTCAGACTCCATTTTTTGCTTTGATTCAGTTTGAACAGAATTAACAAAAAAGACAATGGGCCGGCCCGGCGCAGCAGGGGGGTGTGCGCCCGATTGCATAATGTACTGTAACGGGCGCAGCGGGCGCCCTTTAGGGTTTGCCTTTCACCTTGCGATCGAGTTTTTCAAAAAAAAACAAACTCATGGCCGAACAGTTCCAAAAAAAATGCATATTTTATTTAGGCAGAGAAACTTAATGTGTAGCCGCTTCCAAATCGTACATACATGGGGCCGGACAGAATATCTATTGATGGCAGCCCACCAACTCGACTGGTAGAAGCGCTCCAATTCCACCCTGTGATCCATGGATTCAGTTTGAACTAACAAAAAAGACAATGGGCCGGCCCGGCGCAGCAGGGGGGTGTGCGTCCGATTGCATAATGTACTGTAACGGGCGCAGCGGGCGCCCTTTAGGGTTTGCCTTTCACCTTGCGATCGAGTTTTTCAAAAAAAAAAACAAACTCATGGCCGAACAGTTCCAGAAAAAATGCATATTTTATTTAGGCAGAGAAACTTAATGTGTAGCCGCTTCCAAATCGTACATACATGGGGCCGGACAGAATATCTATTGATGGCAGCCCACCAACTCGACTGGTAGAAGCGCTCCAATTCCACCCTGTGATCCATGGATCAAATCCCAACCTTCAACAATTATTTTTCTATTCTATTTCAAACACCCAGACAAAGCCGCATGGGCCAGGAGCTCCAATGGGCCGCACTTTGTACATGTACTTGGCACGGTGGCCCCTAAGCATGAAAACGTTTAGAAAAAATTAGTACCACCTCGCATAGTAAAAATTCTCAAAAATAATAATATAGGTGAACGGATTAAAAACTTAAAGAAACGCACCTTGCTTTATTAGTAGGTATAGATTTATTTATTTCTCCATCAACCTTCTTTCTCACACTCACTCTTGATTCCTATCACGCACACTACATATGTTTCTCTCTACATGCAGTCAAGTGCCCTCTCACACACATATATAACTTCACCCTTTGAACCATCCGACGGTCATCTCCAACACCCAAACTAGCGGATGTCCCTCTAGCTAGCATCTCCATCCCTCTAGCTAGCATCTCCATCTCTGTATCTATCTGTAGTTTCTCCGTCAACATTTCTTTCTTGCACGGAGTCTTGCTTCCTACCACCCACACTATATATGTCTCTCCATACATATGCATTTATAGGTTGATCTCTTTTGCACAATCGTTGCGCCTCACTCCCTCTGCTTGCCATAGATGCATGCTCCACCCCACGCCACTATCTCTTAAAGACAAAAACACATGCTCAATTGTCGGGCCTTCTTTCCTGCATTCTCACATGCATGCATATTGTCATACCGATCCGTCTTTCCCATGTCGTTGATCTTATGACTTATGTCTTCTTTCTTTTATCTCGATCATGTGCTCGCACACACACACACACACATCCCACGTATACATGTATACCTCTCACACATGCACGTTCAAGGTCTCTATGTCTCCATACATAGTTAATTACCCTCAATCCTAACGCCACATCGAATCGTTCTCCTCTTTTGTGCATATAACTTCCCCCTGGATGGGCAAAACACACACTCACACTTAACAATCTCCTTCTAGCTACCCCCCTGCCTCTCACTCTTCCCCTATATCCCCGAAACCAATAAGACCATCCCTTTGTTTAATTCCAGTCTACATGCACCATCGATATATAGTAGTCTTCCTCGGTGTCTCTCGAACAAACACGTTCTCTCAATGTCGACTCCTCTCACGCGCACACACCTTCTCTTCCCTCTCTAGGGGCATTTTCTCTCTCGCACCCCATCGTTGGTGGCCTCTGCCATACACATCACCTCTCTATGATGAAGCCATGCACACTTAAATTACATCCGCCACAGAGGACCCCGCGACACACACACACACATGCACTCTCCCCCACACACACACTAAGACTCCATCTCTCTCTCACACACACACAAACACACACACACACACACACACACACACACA